>NC_081517.1:6784623-6952123 GCF_030273125.1 Centropristis striata | reverse complement strand
TCAGGTAGAGCTGCTCTCCAAAACCCAGTTCAACCCTTTGATGCACAACATATTAACCCCCCTTCTAATGCACAACATGGGTCAAAAATGACCCTCATTCATTCATTCATTGTTATTTAATGCTGCTGTGTGTTTCTGTGCTCTATCTTTTGATATCAAATTATTTTATGATTGAATATTCCAAGTATTCTTTAAATATCTTGTTTTTGATAACAACAGATCGTTATTTCCATTTTGGCTCTCATACTTTATGAGGAATAAAAGGGTTTGTATTTTTACATCGCTAACTACTTGGCTAAGTAGCTTGCTAAGCTAACCACTTAGCCAAGAAGTTAGCTAAGTGGTTAGCTTAGCAAGCTACCTAGCTAAATACTTAGCCAAGAAGTTAGCTAAGTAGTTAGCTTAGCAAGCTACTTAGCTCAATACTTAGCCAAGAAGTTAGCTTAGTAGTTAGCTTAACAAGCTACTTAGCTAAATACTTAGCCAAGAAGTTAGCTTAGCAGTTAGCTTAACAAGCTACTTAGCTAAAAATAATGCATATGGGTGGGTCATTTTTCACCCATGTTGTGCATTAGAAGAGCAGTGACACAAAAAGGGATTTTATTAAAAAATGATTGAAGGAATACATAAAATTATGATGTATGATGATCAAAAACAAATTAATTGTGGAAAACCTGGAATACTGAATGTTTAAAATAATTTAATGCAAAGATCTAGAACAAAAAAACTCACTTTAGGTCACTTTAGACCCATGATGTGCATCAAAGGGTTAAAGTTTAACAGCAGTTAATTATATATACTTTATTATTATATGACTTTTGGTCCATATCGCCCAGCCCTACGACAGATAGCAACTGCACAAGAATGTACATCAAAGCATCATAGTTGAATAAAAATGCAGTGGTTATACAGTCATTACATAAAGGAGATGAGGACATAAAGTCAATGCAGTGATGTACCTGCAGTGAACCCACTCAAGTGAGAGAGCTGTCACTGTTAGCAGAGACTCCAGTCTGGAGTGGAGCTCCAACATGCCTCTGATAAAGCAGACAATTAGAGAGTTATATTGAGCTACGTGATCAACCAACGTTTTTCTTTCACTTCTGTCAATATTCACCTTTTTTCTCACTCATCCACATCTCTCTCCCTCTCGCTCTCTCTTCGGGGAGTCGCCTCGATGACATTTAACATTATTAAATTAATAATCTGCCAAACCGCAAATATTTTAGAGCAGGGGTCTCAAACTCGCGGGCCAATTGTGGCCCTCGTGACGATATTTTGTGGCCCCCACCTTGATATGAAAGTTTAATGTGAGTTTTATATGAATGGCACTTTACAAACTGGAGCTTTTGTTTCACTTGTTTCTATGACAACGTTAACAAAAGAAAGGCAGCTCTTTTTTTGTAATTTTGTGTATTTTTTTGGTCATTTTGTGTCTTTTGTATTAATTTTGTGTCTTTTTCTAATAATTTTGTGTCTTTTTTTGTAATTTTGTGTCTTTTTTAAGTAATTTCGTTTTTTCTGTAATTTTGTGTCTTTTTTTGTAATTTTGTGTCTTTTGGGGCATTTTGTGTCTTTTTTAAAGTAATTTAGTGTCTCTTTTTGGTCATTTTGTCTTTTTTTAGTATTTTTTTGTCTTTTTTAAGTAATTTAGTGTTTTTCTGTGATTTTGTGTCTTTTTTTTGTAAATTTGTGTCTTTTTTGGTCATTTTGATCCTGCCTCTAGCGGCCCCCAGTTAATTTGAGTTTGAGACCTCTGTTTTAGAGCAACCTGTAGTTTCTTTACAGTTTACTTTATATACTGTTTTTTATAGCCGGCTTGATGGAATCTCTCCAGGAGTCCACCAGACAGGATGATTAGTTATTATGGTTCACTCGTACACTTCTTGTTCACATGTGAAGTTTCTACCTGCTGCGAGTCTGCAGCACTTTGCAGGAGGATTATTCATAAATAGACTCAACCTTTTGATAATAAACAGATGGGGGGGGTGTCTCCAGCCCACTTAGCACCCCCTACTTCCCACGTATTCGTTTTTCAGTACATTGTCACGTGGTTTTTCTTCCCAGCACGCACAAATAAAATGCACTCTACAGGCACCTGAATTCATCTCATTTAGCTTAAGGTTTTGGATGATTTCATTATTTGAAGAAAGGACCAAAGACCTGTTGAAAAGACACCAAATGAGCCCCAAACGAACTTGCATGTCAGTAGTTTTGTATGAATTATATGCAGAAAAGTTTAAGGTCACTGTATTTATTTTCCTCCACAAAACCTAATTTCATTTTTATTGATTTTTTTTATCTTCGTCCCACACTTTGATTCTAGTTTATAACACAAGTGAATAAAGGACCCGAGAGAAAATGGAAAATGGAGACATGAGGAGACACACAAAGGGATGAATGCTTATTCACACGCACACACACACACGCATGCACGCACGCACGTGCGCGCACACACACACACACACACATTCTTGTACTTCTATCTTTGAGGGCCCTCTGTTTTAATTTTGTTGTGAATTTTTTTTTCAAATTCAGTTAGTTTTAATTCGTTTTTAGACTCTAGAAGTCTTTGCTAGTTGTAGTTTAGTATTTATTACTTTAAATGCTTTAGTTTAAGTCTAGTTTTTATTATTTTTATTGTTAGTTTTAGTTTTTTGTAATGGGGTATTTGTTGGGTGGGAGATTAAAAGAGGTCACAGTAAATTTTGCCTTTATTTCCTTTGTCTTATCCATCTTCATTATGTATGAAAAAAGTGGATAAAGATGAAAACGAAGGACATTTTCACTATAATTTTAGTTAGTTTTGTAACCACACAATACAGTTTCAGTTAGTTATCATTTTTTTTATAACCTTAACCCTAAAACAAAGTCTTAAATCTCAAAATAGCCTTTAAAGAAGTGAGGACCAAAATGTCCTCACTTTGCAAAAATGTCCTCACTCTGTTGTGTTATCTGAACGTGTTCTTCCTCACGATGTAGGAAGTACAAGAACACACACACACACACACACACACACAGATTGACACATGTACTCCGGTACATGCAGGTTTGACAGGGCAGTCAGCACTACAAACACTGCTGAGATTCTCATTAAAACCCCAGAGAGAAAATCTTTTTTAATCGTAGGAGCATTACCCGGTGGTAATCCACTGTGGATTATACTCCAGTGTAATACCAAAGGCAACCGCAAGGTGGCAGAAAGCCTGGCAATACCCCAGCACACACACAAACACAAACAAACACACACACACACACACACACACACACACACACACACACACACACACACACAGTGCTCACAAGGATCCAGTTTGTGTGTTTAACTCTCAAGTGACCAATCAGGGTCAGAGCTTCCTCCACATGTCCCTGTTGGTTCATTTAGAGAAATAAATAAGCAAAGGAATGGAGGGTCCAACTCAATGGAAATCTATTATTTTATAATACTAATATTTCTTCTAAGAAAACACATTGACAATTGTAAAATATAATACATAATATAATTTTAAGTATATATAAAATGTATTTTATACATATAACTATATAAAGTCATGGAACAAATTATTAGTCCACCCTAATTCTTCAATTTCTTGTTCAATATAATGCCTGGTACAACTAAAGGTGCATGTGTTTGGACACATTAAATCAGGGGTCTCAAACTCAAATTACCTGGGGGCCGCTGGAGGCAGTATCAAAATAACCAAAAAAATACACAAAATTACTAAAAAAAGACACAAAATGACCAAAAAAAGACACAGAATTATCAAAAAGACACAAAATGATTACTAAAAGACATAAAATGACCCAAAAAGACACAAAATGACCAAAAAACTACACAAAATTACTAAAAAAGACACAAAATTAACAAAATGACCAAAAAGACACAAAATTATTTTAAAATTACACAAAATTATTTTAAAAAACACGAAATTACCAAAAAAGACACAAAATTAATTAAAAAAAGACACAAAATTATTTTTAAAAAGTCGCAAAATGACAGAAAAAAGACACAATTACCAAAAAGACACAAAAGTATTAAAAAAAAAAAAAAACAAATGACAGGAAAAAAAAAATTCTTAAAAAAGACACAGAATTATCAAAAAGACAAAATTATTGCAAAAAGACACAAAATTACCAAAAAAGGAGACACAAAATTATTTTAAAAAAGGCACACACAACACGGTGAAGTGCCATTCATATAAAACTCACATTAAACTTTTCATATCAAGGGCCACAAAATATCATCACGAGGGCCACAATTGGCCCGCGGGCCTTAAGTTTGAGACCCATGAATTTAAGTTTTTTTTTAGTTCAGTACTTGAGAAGGCTCTGGTTCCACAGTACGACGAATGAAACATTGAATTAAAGGCTAGAGTTTTCATAACAATTTTCACTTCTCAGGATTTATTGTACTGTATTTACTGGCTGCAAAAAGCCCTTCATATAACCCTTATATTCTGAAAATGATGTGATGCTTCCCCATTCTGAATTAGTTTGTATTTTTAAGTATCAGTCTTTTTAAATTCCCTCAGTCCCAGCAGCTTCGGGGTTAATGTGCTGGCCATGAAAAGCTTATGTGCTTGGTGTCTGCGTGTGGACATTTGTTGCATGTTAATGTTATTACAGCTCCTTCTCCCCTGTTTCCTGTCAGCTCTCTTCTCCACTGTCAAATAAAGGCATTTTATAGCCCAACAAATAATAACACTCCCAGCTTCTGAAGATTGAATTTGACAAACTGCTGAATCTTCACATTAACTTTGCCTCAACTTCTGATTTTCCATTTCTTACACTGATATCAGCTTTATAAGGAATCACTTTATGGGCAGAATGTACAATTATGTACAATTAAATATAGTTGTTTTCCAATAACTTTCAGTGAGCAGGTAGGTTATGTTTTATTTTAAGCCATTAAGGCCTAAAACGCCTGGAAAAAATGCCTGTAAAACCTCTGGGCGATTTTAAAATAAGCCCCTAAAACCTAAAGTTTTTCTGGAAATTCAACAGAAATGTCAACGCTTCCTACTAAATAATAGATTTTTCAGCCTCTGTAGCAGATAGAAATGAAATTCAGCTTATACCCGTTTATACGGGTATAAGCCGCTTATACCCCACCATGATTTCAAAGTTCTGGAAAAGTCCCATGTTGCAATCTGACACTCCCACATGTATTCTCATTTTGTGTGTTTTTTGGTCATTTTTTTAGTTATTTTGATTTTTTTGGTCATATTGTGTCTTTTTTTAGTCATTTTGTGTCATTTTTGGTAATCTTTTAGTCATTTTGTGTCTTTTTTTGGTCATTCTGTGTCTTTTTTAGTCATTGTGTGTCTTTTTTGGTCATTTTGTGACTTTTACTGTCTTTTTTTGGTCATTTTGTGTCTATTTTTGTTGATGATTTCAAAGTTCTGGAAAAGTCCCATGTTGCATTGCAACACTCCCACATGTATTCTGATGCATTTCATTGGCCAAGAGACCGAAAATAGGTGGAAGAAACTGGTACTACAAAACGACGTATCCACTTTCCCGGCTTTAATGGTAGAATAACACAACAGCGCCCCTGGTTTTAATGGTAGAAATGCGGTAATGCTTATCCACCTTAAATGGGTTAAGACAGACTTGAAAGTTATCTGGAGCTTTAATTTAGATATATAATAATAAATTGAGGTGTCAAGATTCTCCAAATGCCCTTTTTTTTTGCACTAAAATTGATCTTAATTCTTCGCAACATATCATTGTTGACAAATATCTAGTTTAATAAATCTTTGTATTTTACGCCTCCAGGACAGCCGTGTCCAGAGGCATTATGTATATCTCTCAAAAAATTGGCACAAACATCCACTGATTACATGTTGGAGGTTAAAGGTCAGTGTCACTGTAACCTCATCAATACGTTTTTGGCAATAACTCAAGAATTTGTATGTTAATTATGACTGAATTTCACACAGATGTACAGTATGATCGGAGGATCGCATTTTATATTCAAAGGTCAAAGGTCAGATTGACTGACATAATGTTCTGCAAAAAAAAAACCTTTTCTGGCCATCATTTAACACCTTAACTCAGGAGCAGATGGGCAGATTGTGACCATATTCCACTTTTGGTCAGATACTGAAATGGTGGCTCTAATCTTTGGTGGCCGCTTTAAATCTGACTGTAGAGATCTTCTGAGTTGCCACACTGAAGAAGTGTTCACGTTTTAGCATTTGTAGCTTTTTTGCAGCAACATCCATAGTTGAATGAAACCTGTCCCCATCAAAGTTAAATTGAATTTTGAAATGGAATTCTGAAATGTCACATTAAAGAAAATGCAAATAAGTAGAGACGGTGAAAAAAGTAGATACAGCACAGTATCAATACTAATCGCTTTTTTACTTCGATTTTTGCCTTTTTGGACACTCATCTTCTTCCTTTTCTTTGGCAATAACCGTGCAATATTTTTATTTAACAGCTAATTTACGTCTTGTTCTTATTTGGTCCTTTTATCCACCGTACAAAACACATTGCCATACATTGCATCGCTTGTTGTAAACAAACAGAGATCGCTAAGTGAACACCTCCTGCAGCAGCAGCACATACACACTGTACTGCTACAGAGCTAACTGTTAGCCTGTTAGCAATTTGCAGACTGGACGCTAAGGGGTGAACATCCCCTCTGGCTCTGCAGCTGGGAGAGACTGCTGCAGGAGGACTGTGCCGCTTCGACACGTTCTTACTCTACTTAAGAAGAGCCGATGGCCCCCGCAGCTCGTTAAAAAGAGTAAGAAGGAGTCTCCAAAAGTCTCCAATAACACCAGAAAAAGTCTCTGGATTTGTCGCCAGTTGATTTTTGGATAAAAATTGTCGCTCAGGGGGTATGAAAAGTCGCTAAATATAGCAACAAAGTTGCTAAGTTTTGATGGCTTTTACAAATGTCCCGTGTTGTTGTGGCGTCGAGTACTATGTCACTTCCTGCTTAACGTTCTATCCAATCAGCAACCAGGCTTTTTTCAGGGGAGAAAAACGGCCCCACCCCCTGGTGGTTGGTGGACTACTGGTGTAGAAAGTGCTTGACTAGATAGGCTATGCAGGAGAGCCCCATTTTAACATGGAAATATTGCAGACGATCAGGTTAATTTAATCATGGCGGCCTATAATCGTGATCACGATTAAAATTCGATTAATTGTGCAGCCCGACTATGTTGCCTTTTTTTTTTTTTGCCCTTCATACGTGAGCAAATAGTCAGTGGTGAAGAGATAAAAACTACAGGGAGAATCGCTGATCCTGCTTTTGATGTCGACCTTTCCAAATCAAAGGCAGCTAATTGAATCAATTTTCAATTTGAATTAAATTGTCACATGTGACCTATAATAACTACAAGGAGGTCGAGAAATGTGTCCATGACTTTAGTAGATATTGCAGAGTTTTATGTAAAAAAGAAAAGAAAAATAACACTTCATGAAAACACACAAATAGAGAAAAGCTTTATGTTTCTGCAGATATAACCATGGCTATAAATTGAGTGGGCCCTTGAGGTCACCCCGGCTGACCATTAGAGCAGAACACGGGTTTCTTGCAGGTTAAAGGAATGGTAAGCAGGCTCCCATCATGTGTTTGCGTCTGTGCACGCTGCTGTGTGCAGCCGAACGCTGCATACCACCTTTCATCTGTATTTGTGTTTTTAGAGGAACATGAACACACAGACGCAGACACGCACAGCGAAGAGCTGTCTGTTTCATCCAGGCACTGTAGCGCTTTCATCTTCCCATGTGTCAATCAACTTTGGCCTGTGTTTTTTATCTTTTTGGATGGACATGCATACACACAAACGCACAGCAAGAAAAGCTTTTATGTCTGCGTGCCTAACCTAATATTCAAAGAGTGAAACTTTCAAAATGTTATCTTCCTCTGACTAGTATAAATAGAGCAGCTTGAGAGATGCTAGGTTTAATCTTTAGGCCCATCGGAGATGACAGTGCAGCAAAATAATCAAAAAACTTCTACAGCCGCTCTGCAGATTCCATTGGTTATGAAGGCCAAAGATAAAAGGACGCCTTTGAAAAGGCATTCAATGCAGAGCCACATGTGTGTCACATATGTCTCTCCCAATTTAGCCTAAACTGGTTCACTACCCCCTGACGAGACACACACACACACACACACACACACACACACATGCCGACATACACACATACATGCACCTACTGTAATTGAAAGACACACAAGGGCACGGTCATGCATGGATGTACAGAAATATACGCATTCAGAAAGACATATAGACTGTACAATGCAAAGAAGCACATGCCTGCACATGTGCAAACACACACACACACACACACACACACAGGCGAAGCACTTGTCATTACTCGCTCCGTCAAAGTAGATCATACAGGCATTAATTGAGAGTGCAATCATGCTCTGAGCCCACGGTTCAAAGGAGCTGATAATAAGCTGTGATAGGTCCAGCTGATGGAAAAGCCAGGCAGGCTGCTGGCACATGCTGTGTGTGTGTGTGTGTGTGTGTGTGTGTGTGTGTGTGTTTGCCTGCCTGTACCTTTCTAGCATTGTGGAAGAGAGAGAATCCTCTTTAATTGTTTTAAGGCAGGGATGGGCATCTTAAATGCTGCAGGGGGCCACAGTTTTTCATTGACACTACCACAGGGCCACATATAGGAGCGTGCACTTAACCAGATATGATGAAACTGCAATTTTAAATATGTTTACAGTGCAGTAACTTAACATATTTCATGCTCAAATGCATGTATAACAGTATAAATAGGAATACAAAATGTTTGAAGCAAATAAAAAATAACCACTTACTGTGATTTCTTCTTTTTTTCAGTGCAAGAACAGCAGACCAACATTAATTGCAAGAAGTAATTTTGTGCATTTTACACATTGCCCATCCCTGTTTTAAGGTGTTGCAGCTTGATCCCACCTCTATTCTAAAATACCTTTTTTTTTTCATGGTTCAGATTCTGGTGAGGAAACCTCATCTTCGTGCCGAGGTTTAGACCCCACACAACCTTAAACCGAAGCCACTTAAGCCACAAATCTGGCTTTGTAGCTGTTACCATAGCTCTATATATATGCGTGTGTGTGTGTGTGTGTGTGTGTGTGTGTGTGTGTGTGTGTGTATCCTCTTGCATCTGTGTGTGCGAGCAGCCACTCCAGCCGCTAACTTGTCTTGTAGCCGGCTCTGTATTCCTGGCATTGCCGTGGTCGATAAGACAGTTGCATGCAATATTAATGCAGCCTTCTACTGTGGTTGGTAAGAGCATCGGACAGCCTCCGCTCCTGTTTCAGAGAGAACTGAGAACAAACAGTGAGCCTGAAACACAGAGGTGAGGACAAGGCGAGGAGAGGAGGGAATAAACAGTGGAAGGAAAGAGAAAGAGACGCGGGTGGGGGGGCGAAGGGAGTCTAAAAAAGGGAAAAAGGTGATAAAGACAGGATAGAGGAAAAGATAAAAACAGAGCCAGGTGTTACAAGACCACAAAATGATCATGAAAAGACACAAAATTACCAAAAAAGACACAAAATGAAAAAAAGACACAAAATGGCCCAAAAAAAGAAACAAAATGACAAAAAAGACACGAATTGACCACAAAATGATCATAAAAAGACACAAAATGACCAAAAAATGATCATAAAAAGACACAAAATGACCAGAAAGACACAAATTACCAAAAAAAGACACAAAATAACCAAAAAAAGACACAAAATAACCAAAAAAAGGAAACAAAATGACCAAAAAAGACACAAATTGACCACAAAATGATCATAAAAAGACACAAAGGGAGTCTAAAAAAAGGGAAAAGGTGATAAAGACAGGATAGAGGAAAATATAAAAACAAAGCCAGGTGGATGGAAAAGTATAGCATTAAAGAGGAAGGGAAAGTAGCTGAAACACAGGAGAAAGAGAGGGCAGACACAGGTCAAGAGAGGCAAAAAAGCAGGGGATGGAAAAGAAGAATAGGTCAAGAAAGATTGGAGGCATGAAAGCAGTTTGGGGAAAATGAGAAGGGGATGAAAGACTGATTTAGAGGATGAGTGGGTGAAAGTGGAGGCGGGGAGTGGAATGAGAGAAAAGCTAACAACAAGATGAGATGGAGGAGTGGAAATAAAGAGTCGCTGAATTGGAGAAAAAAAGTGAGAATGTGCTTCGGAAAGTGAGAGATCATAAAAGCAGTTAAGGGAGAAGAGTGATGAGAGATGCTATCGCCGCGGCAACGAGGACAACCAAGCTGGCAGATGGAGAACATAATTACACGTCGTGAGGTCACCTGATAGAAATAAATACTAATCTAACTATGTTTGCACAAGCCGTCTAGTACAGCAGTAGTTCTCAACCTTTTTGAGTCGTGACCTCCAATTTAACCTGCATGTTGTCCCGACCCCCGCTCACTGAACACAATCTCACAGTTCAGATCATACGAACTCAGTTGATACGATGGATTTTGGACAAATAATGAAGCAGACAACAACTAAAACATCTCTCTGTCTGTGCATTTATATATATTTTTTTATATTTCATTGTTACTTTTAATCTAAGTCCTTTGCTATAAGTTTAAAGGTCCATTCTGACCTCCTGAGTGTGTAACAGTCAGCTTCAAGCCGGAGACTCCTAAGTAAGAACTTGCTACTTTGGGATTGACAGAAAAGACACAAAATTACCCAAAAAAGAATCAAATTGACCACAAAATTACACAAAATGGCCCAAAAAATCAAATTGACCAAAAAGACACAAAATGTCCAAAAAGACACAAAATGACCAAAAAAAGACACAAAATGACAAAAAAGACACAAAATTACCAAAAAAGAAACAAAATGACCAAAAAAAAGATACAAAATGACCAAAAAAGGAAACAGAATGACCGAAAAAGACACAAATTGACCCAAAATGTTCATTAAAAGACACAAATTGACCAAAAAACACACAAAATGAACAAAAAAAAGACACAAAATGGCCCAAAAAAGAAACAAAATGACCATAAAAAGACACAAAATGGCCCAAAAAAAGGAAACAAAATGACCAAAAAAGACAGAAATTGAACTGAAAAGATACAAAATGACCATAAAAGACACAAAATCACAAAAAAGACACAAAATGACAAAAAAAGACACAAAATGACAAAAAAGACACAAAATTACCAAAAAGACACAAAATGACAAAAAAAGATACAAAATGACCAAAAAATACACAAAATGACAAAAAAGACACAAAATGACCAAAAAAATACACAAAATGACAAAAAAAAGACACAAAATGACTAAAAAGACAAAAACACATTAACACATGAACACTTTAACAGAGTGGAGACAGAGCTGACTTCCATAATGATTTGCCGACCCCCAGAAACCATCTCGCGACCCCAAATTTGAGAATATCTGGTCTACTAAGAACACCAATGTCTGTTTTCCACTTATGCGTCACTCCCAAACATGAGTGCACACACGATTACTCACCCAGGCATTGCCTCTTTAGCCGTTGCCTGGCAACTTTGAAGCAATTAAAAAGCAAGGGGCGCCAGTAACCTGACAGAATATATGAGTTTGGGGAAAATGCTCACAGTTTACATGACTTTTAATTGACAGCGCCGAGAACCCTGACCCAAATTTGCACTGTTTTTATATTGCACTCTGCTTTAATGTCGGATTCTCAGGAGAAAGTTTTCAGAAGTCAGTTCTTCTTAAGTGGACTAGATTTCTCAAGGGAACGTCTCAACTGCTTTGGATGTCTCTCATTTGCCATATTACTTACTGTATATTTCTCTTTTTTTTCTCTCTCTCTCTCTCTCTCCTGATGCATTCAGTAGAAGACTACCAAAAATGTTTTAAGTGTCAGCGGGTGGTAATTTATTCATGTTCTGTTGGTTAGGTTAATGATTACACACCAGGAAAAGCAGTGAAAGAAAAGCGGCAACCTCCAGCTCAAGTTCAGCGACATTTCCAAGAAACGGCAGTTAAATTATGGCCTTTCAACATGTAAATTCCCTCGGCTGTGAAGTTCACTGATTTGTCAGCACAGCTTTTGATGGAAGCTCGCGTGTTGCATTTTTTTTGCACGGCGCTCGGCGGAAACGGAGCGGCACTGTTATTTTCCAAATAGAAGAGGGAGGCTAAAAAGGGGGGCAGCCATGAATCTGCATTTAAGTAATTCAGTTTCCGGTTAGGATTTTTCATCGCTGTCTGCCAAAGTTGTTTTCAGGGAGGGAGAGTTATGTGTGGAAAAATGCATAACTCAAACCCATTACAGCTTGCTTTTAGCATCAAGTAACACTGAGTGAAGTACACTGGTGCTGCACTTGATGATGCATTATCAACTCTCAAGTGGGTGAATTGTGGCTTTGGCTGTATTCATAGCCATTTTCAAAGTCAGTGTAGTTGTTCATTCGAGAGAAAGGAAAAAAAAAAAAACATGAAAACATTTCTGAGTCCTGTCCAGTTTTAACCAGCGGCGGTTCTTTTTATTTTAATTTTACTGTGGGGGCCAAGGAGGTTCCAGTGTTTAATCAGAGCGGCACATTAGCACATTGAAAAAATGGCAAAGATGATATTTAAGCATTCAAAACCTTTATTTTAGCTTATTTAATCATCTCATTTAAGTATATTTGGAAGATACAGATACATTGATTTAAATAATGAAACTCACCAACAAAGACATTTTTTTTTCTATGACAATGACATTTCTCATTTTTGTGCAGAATCACTTTTTTACTTTGAAAGTGCAGTACAGTGAGAATGATCTTTATATATATATATGTTTAAAAAATTACATAAAATTAAGCAAAAAAGGACTCAAATTGACCACAAAATGGCCCAAAAAAATAAACAAAATGACCAAAAGAAGACACAAAATGAACAAAAAAAGACACAAAATGTTATAAAAAAACCCAGAAAATGACCAAAAAAAGACACAAAATGACCAAAAAGACACTAAACTACCCCCAAAAAAGGAAACAAAATTACCAAAAAGGCACAAAATGACCAAAAAAAGGAAACAAAATGACCAAAAAAGACACAAATTGACCACAAAATGATCATAAAAAGACACAAATTGACCAAAAAAAGACACAAAATGAACATAAGAAGACATACAATGGCCCAAAAAAAGACACAAAAGAGTTAAACCCTGCCATTTGTATCCTCAAATTCTACAAGCAAATTTAATTTTAGTTCCAAAATATGTATCCATTATATGCTGCAGTGGACCTCTGTGTTATTTGTACAGATTGGTTCAATTTCACTTTATATTCAGTCACAATGAGAGAAAATAGAATAGATGATTGACTCTATTGGAATTCCCAGCACAAGAAAAGCCTCTATTTTTGTTTTCATACTGGTGAAAGTTACCTTGACTGTGGCTTTTGTAATAAAACCCTAAATGGACACAAAAAGACATGCAGCTCTTGGTATAAAAACAGTTTGCTCTGATTAAATAGACATCAAAAGAAAAGCTCTGTCATCATTGTAATGATTCACTCACAACCACTTCATTCAACAGCTCCTCATTTTATAACCCCACACACACACACACACACACACACACACACACACACACACAGATAAACACACACTCACACACATATGGCCAACCTCTATGTTTTGCTCTCATGTCTTCCTCTTAAGGCCACAAGTGTTTGGTTTTCTGTTTTCCATCTGAGTCCTCATAAAACTGTATCTCTCTACTCACATTGACACTTCAAACCAGCAGGGTCAATGACCATGTGCTCTGCTCTGTACAGCAATAATGCTCCCTCTCTGTCTCTCATTCATTTCCTTTAGCCTGTGCACTCTGAACATTCCCTTCAGTGTCACAGTCTCTACGCACACACACTCCAACAGACAATATCTGAGGATCTACAGATCAACTGGTCAGGCTTCTGCTTAATCCCTCTGTCCTATTCTGTGGCGTGTTATTGGCAAGAGAACTACACGCTTTGTGGGTTTCTGTGTAAATACATATGGGAGGGTAACAGATAATGACTTTTTTAGTGGTTTTTCTAAAAGTCTCTACACTGATGTTACAAACGGTAGTTGTTTACACCAGTGGTTTTTACAGTGGTGTACCCCTGTGAAATATTTTTTCAGCCAAGTACCCCCTAAATTAGAGCGCTGTGCCATCAGTGTTTGATTTATTATTATTATTATTATTATTATTTTTTTTTCAAATTCAAACATTTGAAAAAAAACATTTCAAACATTTTAATGTTAATAATCCATGCCTACATTTTTTGCAATATTTCTCATCACTAAATGTAGTGATTCAAACTAATGTTCACACATACACACTAGTGGTCGACCGATTTTTCAGTCTTCATCAGTCTTAACCGATCCCGATATTGCCTTTTCTCCCTCCATTTACATGATAAAAATGACACAATGATAACAAACGTTACACAAGTCTCAATTTAATAAAAAAAAAGAAACATTTGTTAACAAAACAAACAAACTATTAACAGTTGGATAGCGAACAGTGTGTATGTTGTTCTAGGCCTGGAGGTGGTGGCGCCTCAGATGATCTACATATTTGATGCGTTTCTCTTTTTTCTGGTATCAGCAGCAGCTCACCAGAGAACGGCAGATGTTGCACGAGCCTTGCCTGCTGTTGGCTCAGTGAAATGGATCATTGATCGGCGAACTCAAGCACATATCGGCCGATGCCGCTATAAGTAAAAACACAATGTCGGCCAATATATCGGTCGACCACTAATACACACACACAAACACAAACAGTACGGACGCTAGCCAGCTGAAGCATAGTGATTGAGTTACTCGAAGTAAGTTTCCAGACGGCTGCACAACTCCAGAAAGTTTGGTGGAACAAATGGAATTGGTGCCAAACCCAGTGTGTGAATGTAGTGTGAGTGTGGTGTGGGAACATTTGAGATTTCACTGTTCAGCTCAGCAGCTGCACAACAACTGTGGCCGCCATCGCTAACTGTGCACATCGTCTGACGCTTATTGAAAACAACCAGCATGCTAATTGTACACAAAGTGTCCACCGCTAATCGTAAATTAACCGGCATCGCTAACTGTGCACAGAGTGTCCGGCGCTTGTTGTGAACAAACGGAGGTCTCTCGCTAAGTGAACACCTCCTGCAGCAGCAGCACATACACACTGTACTGCTACAGAGCTAACTGTTAGCCTGTTAGCACTGACTGTCCTGCCTCTTAAAGGAGCCATGCCACTCTTATAGTAGACGCATTATAACGCAGACTTTTTGTGCTTTTTTTAAAAATATTAATCTGTTTATTGAAACACATCACATCATGTTTCATGACCTTTACAAATAGATGCGTGTTTTTTTTTCCTCAAATAAACAAACAAACAAACAAACAAACAAGTAGAACACATACAAAACATTATCCCCCCCCCCCATTCCAGTTTGTCTTCCCTTTTCAAACAGAATATCTCATCAACCACCTTACATTTGTACATTCATATTGATGTAAGACCACAGCTGGACAAAAAAAAACAGAAAGTGTTGTTAACTCCTCCTCCTCCTCCTAGGAGTTGTAGCTACATTATAGAAATATGAGATAAGAGGCTGTCATGGAGTATAGAATTTCTCAGTTGGACTTTTTGTGCTTTTTGAAGTAATACTGCAAATGTTTGACAGGCAGTAAGAATTGCCAAAAAATATCCATTATCCATCATAAGTTGTTACAGCAATTATTGGTTTGATACCATTTGTTCCTGAGAATTGATAAAAATTGTCAAAACTTCAAGACCTCGAGGAAGACCATAGAAAAATCCATGCTGTGCTATAAAAACGTTCTTTCCAAAGATTCATTTTTTGTCAGTTGAATGGTGAATACTTCTGTTCTGTAAAAATGTTGTCAATATACCAAGAAAAACTCTGAATGCTTTAGGTCTCTAGTTTGTTGTTATTAACTTTCATGAGGCTGTGATTATCCTAGAGATCACCCGCCATTTAATACAATGAGGTCAAATTAAAAAAATTGGTCTAACTACAATAAACAAGTACTATGGGGACTAACATCATCACACATGAATACATTTGAGCTCATTGAATCCACAAGAGTCTCAGCTTTCCAGTTGTGTCCAATTGATTCATTTCCAGTACTGTTTAGGGACCTCCATGTGCAGAAATATTCAAAAACAATAGGTGAAAATTTGTACTGCATGAGAAAAAAACTCATGCCCCAAACTGCATGGGATTAGCATAAAGTGTCTCTAAATGGGAGGCCCGTTGGTTTCATAGAGCCCATTAACATTTACTTATCTTGAGGTCAGAGGTCAAGAGAACCTTAACCCATAAGAACCCAGACCTAGTAATCCTTAAAGGAAAGTTATGGGGGATATACCACAGACCAAGTGAACCACAAAGAACACCTACCCCTAAATAACAAAGATCTGTGATGGGACATTGGGCGTTTATGATATTTATGTTTATGATATACTATTGATCTAGATCTATAGATATGATCTACTTACAGAGACACAAATTTGCCTTTTTCTTTGCATCTCCATAGCATATATCAAAATTGTGACTTTCATTTGTTGAGGAAATATGGTCAGAACAAGTTAAATGCAATACAGGACACTATATTAACGGATTAGAATTGTTAAATGGGTTTAAACTTAGCCTTGTAACAAATAATAAGCTTTTTGAAGTCACTTCTTGTCACAGTCACATGACCACCACACCAGGGTGTTAAATATATGTTGCTTAGGGATTTAATGAGTTATGGTGAAGCATAAAGCTGAATATGGGAGATTCTAGAAGATTTAACCCTCTGGGTAAGCGCTGGAGCACGACTTCTTCATTATGTCAAAAAAAGACACAAAAATGACCAAAAAAGACACAAACCGACACAAAATGACTTGAAAAAAGACACAACATGACCATAAAAGACACAGAAGACACAAAATGACCAAAAAAACCAACATCAGACACAAAATGACAAAAAAAACAACAACAGACACAAAATGACAAAAAAATAACACAACAGACACAAAATGACAAGAAAGACACAAAATAACTAAAGAAGACACAACAACAGACACAAAATGACAAAAAAAAACTAAAAACTAAGTAAAAGACAAAAAAGACACAAAATGACAAAAAAGACACAAAATAACTAAAAAAGACACAATAACAGACACAAAATGACCAAAAAGACACAAAAAAGAGACAAAATGACTCGAAAAAAAGACACAACATGACCATAAAAGACACAAACAGACAAAAAAGAGACAAAATGACCAAAAAAAAACACAACAAAATACACATAATGACCAAAAAAGACACAACAGACACACAAAATGACCAAAAAAAAACAACTAAAAACTAAAAAAAAAAACACAAAAAAGACACAAAATGACAAAAAAGACACAAAATAGATATGAAAAGACATGAAAAGGATTCAAAAATAGACAAAATAGTCCAAGACTCCATAGATTTAAAGTGTTTGTTACACGGTGTCACCGTGGGTTCTCATGGGTTAAAATGAAGCCTAACTTTAGAGAATTATTGATCCTCTTTTTGACAAGATACAATGACATGGTTGGTACCAACCAACAGATAGCTTCTCTTCTAGCTTCATATGATACAAGTATGTTTTCTTTAGCCTGCTACAGCCTCTGTTGGACAGAAAGATGGCCAAAGGAGTGACAAGGAGTTGAAGAGGTGAATAAAAACCAACAAAAATACTGAGTCTGAATAGTGATTTGCACGTTGGCATGACAACCGTAGAGGTTTTGAAGCATTTGGGTCACCCCTAAAGTTCAGAGTCATCATCTTTTCCCAAATGTGGCTCAATACACCGCTTCCATTAAAGCTGTGGAGGCTTGAGGTGGGCGATATGAAAGCAGTGTATGTAACCATGTTTTGGTGAAATGTTGACCCTTGGATAGTAGTGAGCACACAGGTGGAGAGCACACAAGTGGATTATGCTGCAGAAGTGCTTTGAAGAGTTTCTACTGTTTGGACACTTTTTTTTTTAAATTGTCACTCTTTGAATTAACCCATTTAAGCCGGGAAAACATTACCGGATTTCTACCATTAAAACCGGGGGCGCTGTTGTGTTATTCTACCATTAGAATTATTTTTTTTGTAGTATTTGTAGTTTTTTTCCCGGAACCAATCGACCAGGTTTTATGGATGAGGAATATGTTTTTAGACGACATATTTTTACAGAATAACAGACAGATTTGTGGCCATCTGGAGATAATAACAATAATAATACTAATTGATTGTGATGATGTTATAAGAAATCAAGACTGTTTATGTCTTATATTACTTTATGCGTTGTTGAGTACCCTGAAAAGTGCAATATAGATCAAATGTATTATTATTTATTATGATTATGATTATTTTTATTTATTTTTTTATTACAGTAGGCTAATGAGAACTATGTCTATTTCTTCCAATGGTCATATCATGTTTGCATCTTGCTAATGGGCATGTATTAGTATTATGCATAGGATTTTTATTCAGTCAAATGTAACATTTGCTGAGTTTGTTGATTTTTTAAAAAACTTTATTGAAGGTTTGGACAAATAAACTCAACTTCTCATGAAAGCCACAGGTATAAGCTCTCAAATACTTTTTGAATTTCATTTTATATCTGCTACAGAGGCTGAACAATCTTCTGCATAATCTCCAGAAAAACTTCAGGTTTTAGGGGGTTCTTTCAAAATCGCCCAGAGGTTTTACAGGCATTTTTTCCAGGCGTTTTAGGACTTAATGGGTTGACTATAACCAACATGAATTCAAGTTGCCCACTAGCCTGGGTATACCCAGACTGCCTTGCGCGCTCGAATTTAATTTCGAACCTCCAGACGGTCTGGCAACCAAGCCAGTTTCGTAGCCCTGTTTTAGGGATCCAATCACAGAGCGGGGAGGGACGGTGAGACGATGACGCGTACTACTCGGCACTTGGAAGCTTTCCGGATCCAACATGGCTGCTGCAGACGCGAAACTCTCTATAGCTGTAGATGGTGTTTTAAATAGTTTAGAGCGAAAGTTGAAAGGCAAAAGGTCTCTCGGCGGCTCCGCTGAGATCACCGGCGTTATGGTAGCGGGGCTATTAGCGTCGATAGCGGCTATTAGCGCCGCTAGCCGCTAATAGCTATTAGCGTCGCTAGCGGCTAAAAGCCCCGCTACCGAGGACAGCGGAGCCGGCGAGAGACCCGCAGCAGCTTGCTTGTTGCCCATAAAATCAGTGGATGTGTGTGGCTGAATGACATGAGGGGGAATAAAGCGTGAAAATAAATAATCTTGCAGAAAGCGAGAACTGGAGAAGCAAAGCAGCAAACAACACTCTCTCACAGACACACACACAACAAACATCCATCTCTGTTGCTCTACTACGTCATCTGGTATAACTGATCTGATTGGCTAAGAGCTACCTACAGACGCTTTAATAGACATTCTAAGCGTCCAATAAACGGCTCTGGAGGATCGTAAACCACACCTCCTCTACGGAGAAATAAACGGCAGGTGTCCAGACCTAATCTCCAATGAGATTTGGTCTGGTGTTAGCCAGGCTAGTTGCCCACAGTAAGTTTTTAAAGAAGTAAACTACAAACTTTTTCCAGCCCCTTTCAATACTACAGGGGATGATCATTTGATAGTGGAAATATAGAATTTGGGAGTATCTCTGCTCCACTTGCAGTCATGTCATCCAATCTGGCACTGAACAAAATACTTCTCCCCTCAACACTTCACCACTCCTGGCAAGTTGCCATTCTGTCAAATCTAGCTAGCTAATGAATGAACATGTCAATCATGCATTAAAGGCCCGGAGAGTAGCAGAGTTACATATGTGGATACCCTCCTGCATTGTGACATAAAATTGACAGACTGCTCACAATCCCTTCGGCTCCAGCAACAAAAGATTTTAAATAAATCAAAGGAACAGCATGGAAGTTGTTGAGGACATTTTGAGGAGTTGGCGGCCGAGGCCACCAACACAGAAAATACTAATGTGACTGCAGGACTGGAGACAAAGATTTTTAAGCAAGATCTCCTGACAGCTGATCTAATGAAGCACCTGTAGCCAGGATAGAAAGATCACATGTAATGTGAAGTACACAGGAGAAGTGTTGGCTCGCCTGTTTGGCTCTGCAAATCATTATTAAATGATCAAGGCCATGCAGACATAATTAATGCACTATTTCTGTTTCCATTTTTTGGCACAATTAGTAATTTCTTGGCACCCTCTGTGCAACTTGATAGTTCTGTCTTTTTTTGAGCTGAAATGCGAGCTACAGATGGCAGGACACATGTTGATATCTGACTATGAAGACTTATTATTGTATCATTGTAACTCTGGAGGGACAGGCTCTTTCCATTCTTATTTATTTCCTTTTGAGGTTTTCTAGCCATGCTAGCACCCTGGCAGTACCCGCCTGTCTGTCTGTCAGTCTGTCGCCCTGCCTGTTGATTAACAACTTTGGCACAGACAAAGACATCTCAGCAACTATTGGATGGATTGCCATTTTGGAGAGGCAGACATGATACCCAAAGGGTGAATCATCTGAGTGTAATTTCTTAGTTTTTTCCTCAAATGTCCAGACAACTATCTGATTGTTTGCCATGCAATTTGGTGCACATACCCACGCCAACTGAAAGTCTGATGACTGGTGATCCCCTGACTTTAGTTTCCAGGATAATTTATGTCCTTTTGAGGTTTTCTAGCCATGCTGGAGCCAGCAGGACAGTGTCGGTCAGTCAACAACCTTAGTTAGAGCTGAAATATGTCTACAACTATTAGATGAATTGCTATTTTTGCACAGACATGGTCCCCAAAGGGTGAATCTTGTGTTATTTTAGTTTTTTTAGTAAAATACTTTTGGTTATCTCCTGATATTCTGATATTTTGTGCCACCACAAAGCCAAAATTTCAGTTTGTGTAATAGTTTGACAAAATACCCACAAAGGACACATATGTGATATTATCAAGTTATTTCAAGATAATTATATTTTCATGTTATAACGTGATATGTAGCGTTAGCCCGCTAGCCCATATCAACCACTTTGCATTTAAAATCCAATAAGTGAATGACGGGTTTTGTCATTTTTATTGTCCGTTTTTATTCTTATTTTTTAAAGCACTTTGTGTTACATTTAAATGTATGAAAAGTGCAATATAAATAAAGTTTGATTTGATTTGATACACGTTTTAATTGGTCTCTATTAACGGCAACGAGTTGGTCTTGCTAGCCCGCTAATGCTAGCACGCTATTGATCGCTGGCTTACGTTGGCATGTTATCGAACGGCCGCTAACGCTAGCATGCTATGATCGTTATAATGTGAAATTATCATTATCTTGAAATAACATGATAATATCACAGGTATAATTGCAGCGCTTTTTCTAAATGTGTTGTGGTCAATGCAGCACGTTTTCTTTTTTAAATGCTGCACTTTTGTTGTCAAATTGATGTTTTCTCAATTTGCTTGTGTTTTGTGTATTCGCATGTGTTTTCTTAAGTCGCAGCGATGTGAGCTTTCAGGGCCACTGTAAATTTTGGTGCATTATTTTCCCTTGGTATACCTCCGAATAGTGCGTACATAGACCCCTAAATGCAGTATGTACAGAGGAGTGAGGTTCAGATGTCCGTTTTTAAGTCCAAAGTTGTTTGCATCTGTAGTGCTTTTAAAGCTGTCGTCTTTTTAAATCATCATTATTACCCTATTTGATGTGTTAAATGTTGTTACCTTCCCTGTTCATACTATTGGAAGCAGTAGATATGCTACAGGGTGTAAGGTGTATGAGTAAAAGCCTCTAGTCAGGCTTTTAATCCATCTGTTTTAAGGTGAAGGTAGACACATTTTGTCTTCATCCTTCCAAGTACAAAGCTGCAAACTCTCAGGTTGAAATTACCACCCTGCCATATGCATCTAAAAGTGAGTTAAGCACCACTGCACAGAGGAAGTGAAGGTCTAAATCAGACCCTGTGGTACGAGCGATTTACATTTAGTAATCAGCATGCTTATGCTACATTTCATGATTTCTACAGTCCTGCCTGAATGTATTAGAGTGTGTTTATTAATGTGTCAGATTCTTTGCCTGTGGAGAAATAGGCAGGGTTCCTTTTAATCCCCCTCCTCTCCTCCTCTGTCTCTCTGCCTCCCTCTTATTCATGCATCATGCAATCATACACACAGAGCCCGATTTGTTTTCTGTTACTTTAAACAAATCTGTAACAAAGTAAAGAGAGCTGTTTGAATATTGCACTCGCTGTATTGCTCCACTGAGCTGTCAGCTTTAGGGGAGGCATTTGTACCAACTTTTAATGAATTCTTCCAAGTGCAATATATCAACAATTCAAATACTTTGTGTCACATCTGTTAGACTCTCGTCTTTCCCTCTCTGGGGTAATACTTATTTGAGTGTTTATATGATGTAATATATTGATATAAAGTCACTCAGACATCTCATCAATATCTCTATTCTTTAACCCTTTGATGCACAACATGAGTCTAAAGTGACCCTAATAAGTTTTTATATTCTATATCTTTGCATTAAATTAATTTCATCATTCAGTATTGCAGGTTTTCCTCAATTAACTTGTTTTTGATCATGATAGCCTATTTTCTTGTTTTCGTTTCTTACTTTTTGAATAAAACCCCTTTTTTTTATCACTACGCTTCTAATGCACAATGTCATTTTAGACCCATGTTGTGCATTAGAAGGTGTTTATATGTTGTCACCAATTTAAAACCTGACAAAGAAAACACAAATATCAACTTTCCTATTTTGTTAAATTGCTGTTTTTCCAATGGAAATTATTATTTGGTGGCTCTAATAAGTCTCAAATGTTAAAATATGTCATTTTCCAATGTAATCTGGTGGTTCTAACAACTCTTTTAAAGTTGAACCTTAAAAATAAGACAAAAATAGTTACACATATACTCAAATTGTTAATTTAGTGAATCACTTTTTGTATCACTACACTTCTAAAGCACAAGGTCATTTTTCACCCATGTGTGCAAACTTGATGGAATAATACAAAAACTATTCATCTTCATAAAGTATGAAAGGAAAAATGGATATAATAATCTGTTGTAATAATAATAAAAAAAAATATTCAAACACACAGCCAGCATGAAATAACATGGGAAATGAATGCTGGTCATTTTTGACCCATGTTGTGCATTAGAAGGTGTTTATATGTTGTTCATCAAAGAGTTAATAAACCTAATCAGCTACTCAAGTTTTACTTTTCTATTCTGTTCAGTCACTTCCGTATTTTGAATGTATTTTTACTGTTAAAGTTGTTGTAGGACTGTTGAGTATTACTTGTTGGAATGTGGACCCCAGGAAGACTAGCGAACTGCCATGGCATAAGCTAATGGGGATTCTAGAACCTGATAATGTAATAAATTCCCGATAATGTAATAACCCCGATAATGTAATAAAAATCTGCACTTGAGTCCATTGAAAATGTAATAAAACCTGATAATGTAATAACTTCTCGATAATGTAATAAAGTGCATTTCCCAATAATGGAAGGTTTTTGATCAAATCAAAGATGGCGGAAAATCCAATATGGCCGAAAAACCCCATTGAGGATGCATTGAGCTCGGATTGGCCAAAAGGGTTCCAGTGATACATCTTTTGAGAAAAACGGATGAACGGGTCAAAAGTTAATAAACATTCAACTTTGACCTGTTGGTGGCGATAGAGCTCTTGAGCTAGAGTTGCCTACACAGTATCACCACTTGAACCCAAGTAATGGGTTGTCTGCTGTTAAATTATTACAATATTGGGGAATTATTACATTATCAGGACTTGCGAAATGAAGGCTACCCTGATAATGTAATAACCTCCCATTAATGTTGTACTTTATTACATTATTGGTAAAAAAACAAAGTGTATTACATTATTGGGAAATGCACTTTATTACATTATCAGGAAGTTATCACATTATCAGGTTTTATTACATTTTCAATGGACTCAAGTGCAGATTTTTATTACATTATTGGGGTTATTACATTATCGGGAAGTTATTACATTATCAGGTTCTCCAGGGATCCTTTAATAAAACATAACATCACGCAGTACTGAGTCCTCGACCCGTTTTAAACCCATTTCTTGTGCTCGTTCACTTGATCTTCATCAAATCCGCCACTCATTTTTCTCCCAGCTCTGGTGCCCTCTGCCCTAAGCTTTGTCAGCCCAGGGAGACCTTGAGACCCCCGGGCATTCATTTCCAATAACGCGGTCCTCCCCACTCACCTCATGCCCATCTAGCTCTAATATAGGAGACAAATACTAGCAGGAACATAAGCTCCCCATTCACCCACTGCATAAATTGAATGGGAAAGTCAGGAAGACCCCCATCACAGAGCCTGCAGACATCCTCTGCCACCCGTGCTCCACTCTGCAATTAATCTGAAATGTCCAGCCATAGTCAATGCTCCTGTCGCCCCTGGTTAGAAGGCTGACCTGCTTCAGAACAGATTGCCTCCTGCTGTTGGATGATGTCATCTTTGTTAGACCTCGGCACAGTTAGTTATAAATTAGCGATGAGAGGGTCAAGCTTCCAGCAGTAAGTGAGAAAAAGACTAATGAGATTAAACAAAGTGATACAATAGATGTAATTACATACGTTCCATGAAAGAAAAGTCAGTTATTAATTAGGGTGGGTCAAACAGTATCTTTATGGTTTGGGTTTTTTGCCACATGGCGTATCTCTCCATCTTGTATTTGACACCCTGAGGATGATAAGAAGAGAGGTGAAAAACTAACAGAATATTTTCTGATGTGTCAGAATTTGGCTGATTGCCGGTTTTGTTGGTCCGGTCCCGTTTACAGGCTAAACCTGTTTCAGTTTATGCCAACTGACTGAACCTGCGTTGGTCAATCAGACACATTCTGGCAACAAAGACACACAGAATTTCTTATTTTAAGAGTCCAACATGCCTATTTGTAGATTTAACAATCTTAATTTAAGAAATCTTGTCCATCTGTCCATGCAGCAACATCATTTCCCTCAGATTTAGTGTTTTTATCTTGTTTTTAGACACACCTTTTTTGCAGTGTATTTATAGTTTCCCAACACATCGACCCTGTAAAAAAGATTGTGTTTGTTGTGTTATTTCTACCTTATTTTAGATGGTTAGCATATCTACTCATTAGCTACACCAGAGCCTTTTACTGATAGACTGCTTGTTGTGTATTCTCATTGGCTAGATGGCCTGTCAATCATTCCTCCTACATTCTATTTCAGTTGAACCCAGGCGGCAACCTCCGGGTCTGAGCAGTGAGGCAAACCAGGAAGTGCCTTAAGCTGCATTCTACTGACAATTCAAACAGGGGACGCTGACGAAGGTTGCAAAAGCATTTCAGTCCATTCATTTCAATACAAATTGAGAAAACTTCTCATTTGATTTATTACCTCAGAATTTTTTTGGGACAACATTATGGTCTCAATCGCTAGTAAAAAATCTTCTTCAAGACAATTTGATGTTAATAGTGTAAATAATGGCCCCATTTAGAAGATAAAGAATCGTATGATTTGGGGCGTGGCTACCTTTGATTGACAGGTCACTAACAAGGCGAGCCGTCATCAGAAGAGAGGTAGAACAATGTGTAACCACGGCAACGTGTCAATAAAGTTATATATATATATAGGACATTTAGCGGTTTGGTGTCATAACTTTGACCCTTTCACACTATTTTTTCCACTTAATGACAGTTTATTTGAATGTTTCGTTCATTAAAAACACTACGTCCATTATTTATACAGTCTGTGGTTGAACCAGAGATTTTGAGTTGAATGTTACAAATGTGAGTGATTTTAGAGAAGAAATAACCGCTTAATAGCGAGCTATTTAGCTCAAGTTAATACATATTTGGGCAGTAAGAGCCTGTAACCACACCCTGAGAGACGTAATAATGCTGCACAGTGCGTGAAGTGGAAATAAAGTACACTGAAGTCCATCCATCTATCCCAAGTGCATTTTTATTGATGCTCCATGGTAATTACATAACTAACGAGTTAGTAGGTCAAGCACATATCACATTTCTATTTTCTATTTGGTGACCAATTCTTTGCATTTTTGTTTTTGTTGGCTATGTTACATGAACAGGATGCATCTATCCTGGTAGTATTGTCTGAAGAGCAGATAGAAGCCTGTAGTGTAGCCTCGGCCTTCAGAGGTATGAATGTGCACCTGAATGGGTGAATCATGATCTGCAGTGTAAAAGTGCTTTTCTATGACTAGAGAAGTGCTATACAAGTGCAGCCCACTTAACAATTACCACCATAAGCAGAGCATGTGGTATATAATCTGTTTATTGGCAAACCAGCAATGGACCGGAAGTGATAGTACAGTATACCGGTATACCCATTTTTGGCTTCATATCAAACAGGTTCTGAAAATTTTAGTACAACTATACATCATTTATGTTATAATTTAGCTCAAAGGGTCAAATAAGAGGACATTCACTGATGGCAGTGGCGGAATTTCACATTGGGTGCATCCCTATGTATTATGTATGTTTGAGTGACAATAGCCTGCTTGTCAAGGGCAAAGTTGTATTTGTGTGGGCATGTGATTGTGACAACAACAACAACAATTTTGATTCAGCAGAGCTCCTGACGCACAAGAATCTGAAACAGAATGATCTGAGAAGAGGGAGAGTTCTGGTGCACTTTCACCTCATCAACGCTCTAACAGTTTACTTATTGGCCATGGAGATACAGCAGCACATTACTGGCACTTAATGTTTCACAGGAAAATTATCATCTAAATGTGTGTGTGTGTGTGTTCTTGTACTTCCTACATAGTGAGGACCGGAACACATTTTTAACCCTCAGAGTGAGGACGTTTTTGTGAAGTGTGGACATTTCGTTCAGTCCTTACTTTCTTTAAAGAGTTGTTTGAGAGTTCAGACTTTGTTCTATTTCATCCTTCCTGACCGCCAGAGGCGGTGCATAAGCACTGAATGACTTCGTCTTGCGCATGTACAGGTCGAGTAGTTATACCAACAAAGTCACGTGTGACCCCCTGATGACCCCCGGATAGGTTATATCTTCCGGTGTCATCAGAGGATCTGTTCCTTTGTTCTTCTCGCGTTGCAGGTATACTACAGCTGTAGTGTCAGCGTATGCAAAAAAAAAAAAAAACCTTACTGGAGCCGCTATAGCCGAAGCTACGTAGTTAGCAGCTTGCCGCCGGGAGCCTTGTGACCAAGCTGTTTCGGTCGGAGCCGCGAGGAGCTCGCCCTCCAAAGGCTGCGGCAAGCCGTCCTCCGGGACGCGGCGTGCGGCCGCTCTCACCGGCACTGTGAGCACCCTTCCTTCGGATCGTCGTACATCCACACAAGGTTGGCCTCTCGGCTGGGTGAGTAATTTGTCTCTTTATTACTTGTTGGTGACGGCAGGGTATCCGCTCCCTCTCCCAGCATAACGGTACGCCGCGGTGGCTCATAGTTAGCAGCAGCGTGTTCGCTCGTGTTAACTTGTTTATCTCAGAACGCCTGGCGGCTGTTTCATTGATTTAGCGGCGACGTGTTGGTGACGGCGGTGTTTTCGCCCCCTCTCCCATCATAAGTGAGCCCTTATCTTGTTGTGTTAACTGCATTATTACGGTAGACGACTCGGTCGTACCCGTGCTGCCTTCAAGGTACCGCTTTTCTGTTGGATTTGAGTAACCTTTCAGTTTGCAGTTAGCAGTGCTATTTTCGCTGGCTGAAACTGCATAGTTATTGGTTTGTTGTTATTTTGAACATCATTCCTTGTTTGGGTTAACCGGAGGTTCATTATTATTATATGAAATAAATAAATACATATAATAAAAACCAATAACGAAAAAAAAAAAAAAAAAAAAAAAAAAAAAAAATTTTTGAAAGTGCAGAGGACAGCCTTGTTGGTGAAGGCAGTGTCTTCGCTCCCGCTCCCAACATACGCTGCTTGGTGGTGTCATAATTGGCGGTTGCAATTATGATAACCACTCATTGTTGCTCTGCCTGCATGGCTTTTCTGCAGCCTGAGGAT
This sequence comes from Centropristis striata, assembly GCF_030273125.1. Classification (NCBI taxonomy): domain Eukaryota; kingdom Metazoa; phylum Chordata; class Actinopteri; order Perciformes; family Serranidae; genus Centropristis; species Centropristis striata. The sequence goes on along the minus strand of NC_081517.1, from coordinate 6,924,163 downwards.
GGCCATGACCTTTGCCCCTCATGCCTTGGCCTCGAGCATTTGAGGGAGGGCCTTTCGGAGAACCCGTGCATGAACTGCAGCCTCATGCCCCGAGCGGTACGAGCTGCTAGGCTGGCTGGGATGGAGCAGCTTCTGGGTGGTGTGTCCTCGCCAGAAGAATTGCCCCCAGCCCAGACCCTGGACCAGACCCGGCCCAGTCGGTTGAAGCGCCGGGCCGCAGAGGCTGAAGGCATTCCCTCCAGGAAGGTGGCCAGGGGGTCTAAGCTGGCTTCCAGGGTGGACCAGCTGACGGCAGAGCTTCATCAGATGAAGTCCATCTTTTTGGCTCTCCAGCCTGGGACTGGTGCAGGGAGTGCGGGTACGCCTACTCCTTCCGTGACCATGTCTGGCCCAGAGGATGACGTCCTCTCGACCACGGCCTCAGCCACTGCCTTCAGGGAATATGAGGAAATTGCAGGCCCTCAGGACACCATCTCCCATGCCTCGGGGGCGGGATCCCTTTCCTCGGCTCACAGCTCGGAGGGGGGATCAGGGGGTAGCTCCATGGGGGCTATCATTCGTACAGCCCTGGCCCGTATACAGCTCGATATGCCACAAGCCCAGCTGCCTCCAGCAAGTGCTTTTTTCAGGCGTGTTCCGACCCAGACTGCCTTTGCAGTGCCTCCTTCAGAGGAATACCTGAGGGAGCTGCATGCATGTTGGAGGGACTCCGGAGCCCTCTCTCATGCAACATCCGATGGCCGAACCCTGGCAGCCATGCAAGATGCAGCCAGGTTTGGTCTGGGTCGCATGCCGGCTATTGAACAGACAGTGGCGGCGCTCATCGTCTCTCCCGATGAGGCCCTGAGGTTGGATGCCAGGTGTCCATCTCCCCAATGTCGTGTCACAGACGGCCTTTTGTCTAAGGCCTATGACGCGGCAGCTCGCATGGGTCGGATAGGCAACTCCATGTCTCACCTTATGCTTGCTCTTTCGGCATCCCTACAGGAGTCCACGGTCGACTCTTCCACTGTGGATTTTAGTGATGCATCCCTGCAGGCTTTCGCCCTTATGTCCAGGGAACTGGGACGGCTGATGTCTACACTTGTTCAGACGCGCCGCCAGGTCTGGCTGGCCCAGTCACCCCTCTCGGAGGCGTGCAGAAGGACCCTCCGCAGTGTCCCAGTGGAGCCAGGGGAGTTGTTTGGATCGGCTGCTCTGGAGGCGCTGGAGAGGACAGTCCAAGCCAGGCAGACCAGGCAAAGCCTGTCTGGGTTACGTAGAGGCACGCCTTTTCCTGCTAGGGCAAGGGGATCAGCAGCTGCCCCACAACGCCGCGCTCAGCCTCAAGGTCGCCTTGGTGGCCACCAGAGGCCCCCTCTTCCAGTGCAACAGCTCATGCGGCGCACAGCCCAGGACTTTCGGGTCCCTGAATGCAGGCCCTCGAGACAACCTCGGGTTACTGAGAGTAACCGGCGCCCCCCCAGGGCCCCCAGAGGCCGGGGGGCCAGGAACTGATGGGCCGGGGCCGGCCGTCGGCTGTATGTCCCAGCAGCAGCTCAGCAATTGGGCTGCTTACATCTCGGACCCCTGGGTGGTATCCACCCTGACCCAGGGGTACAAACTGCAGTTCCGACGCCGGCCCCCATCCATTGGCCGGGTCAAAATGACCATCATGAGCGACCCGGTCAGGGCCCTGGCCCTAAACCAGGAGCTATCTGCTCTTTTAGTCAAGGGTGCAATCGAGCCGGTAGACCCCCTGTCACAGCCCGGGGGGTACTACTCAACATACTTTCTCGTGGAAAAGAAGGATGGCGGGCTTCGCCCCATCCTCGACCTGAGGGGACTCAACAGGTTCCTAAAGGTCATTCCATTCCGTATGCTCAGCACAGCAGAGGTACTGCGGACGATTGCCATGGGGGAGTGGTTTACATCCATCGACCTGAAGGATGCCTACTTCCACATTCCTGTCATACCCCGCCACAGGCAGTTCCTGCGTTTTGCCTTTCAGGGCCACCATTTCCAATTCCGGGTGCTTCCCTTTGGCCTCTCACTGTCTCCGCGGGTCTTCACCCGGTGTGTGGCTGCAGCCCTTTCGCCCCTGCAGTCGCAGGGCATGAAAGTTCTCCCATACCTGGACGACTGGCTGGTGTGTGCGCCGTCTCAGTCCCGGGCTGCTCGAGATACAGCTGCTCTTCTGGCTCACGTGGCCCGACTGGGTCTCACGGTGAACCTGGAGAAGAGCTGCTTGGTCCCCTCCCGGAATATCACCTTCCTGGGTGTGGTTCTGGACACTGTCACCATGAGGGCTTGTCCATCAACACGGCGGGTGGCCGACATCTCTCGCCTCCTCCCTCTCTTCCGGTTGGGCCAGCGGCTGGCCTTCCTCCAGTTCCTGCGCCTTCTGGGCAAACTAACGGCTGCTGCAGCCGTCGTTCCCTTGGGCTTGCTGTCACTACGCCCCCTCCAGAGGTGGCTAAACAGCTTTCACTTGGACGCCAAGTGGCACAGGCACAGAAAGATCAAGGTGTCTCGGCGGTGCCTACTGGCCCTGTCCCCATGGAGGAGAAGGGCGTTCATGCTGCAGGGTGTGCCCATAGGCTCTGTTCCATCTCGCCGGGAGACTGTCACAACGGACGCTTCCCTCTCAGGGTGGGGTGCAGTGTGGCAGAACAGGACAGCGCAGGGGCGATGGTCTGCTCTGGCCCAAGCAGACCACGTCAATGTACTGGAGCTCCGTGCTATACATCTAGCGCTCAGGCACTTTCTTCCCCACTTGGTAGGGAGGCATGTGCTTGTTCGGTCGGACAACATCTCGACCGTCTCCCACATAAACCACCAGGGGGGCACCAGGTCTGCACGGTTACTACATGTAACCAGGGACCTCCTTACTTGGGCAGCCCCCCGCCTAGCCAGCCTGAGGGCAATGTATCTCCCAGGGAGACAGAACGAGGTGGCGGACTCTCTGTCTCGAGGCAAGCCCCCCCCGGGGGAGTGGCGGCTTCATCCGGAGGTGGTTCTGAGGATTTGGGACCGATTCGGCAGGGCGGAGGTGGATCTCTTCGCCTCAGCAGAGACAACCCATTGCCCCCTCTGGTTCTCCTGGATAGAGGAGACCAGCCCACTGGGGCAGGACGCCCTCGCACACGAGTGGCCGATAGGCCTCCTCTATGCCTTCCCACCAGTCCCTCTGATTGCGGCGGTACTTCAGAGGGTTCTCCAACAGGGCCACACACTGCTTCTGGTGGCCCCTTTTTGGCCAGGAAGGACATGGTTTCCTCTGCTGCACAGCCTCTGTCGCAGCAAGCCATGGCGCCTCCCCGACAGGAAGGACCTCCTCTCTCAGCTGAGGGGCAGGGTCTGGCACCCCGACCCTTGCCGCCTGCAACTGTGGGTCTGGCCTCTGCAGGGCCGAACCCACTGCTGAATGAATGTACTGACTCTGTCCGTAGAACTGTCTTGAACGCCAGGGCACCTTCTACCCGGGCACAGTATGAGAACAGGTGGCAGCTGTTCTCGGCTTGGTGTTCAGACAGGAGTGTGGACTCTGTACGCTGCTCTGTGCCCGTTATTCTCGAGTTCTTGCAATCCCTCCTGGATAGCGGGCGGCGTCCCTCTACTTTGAAAGTGTATGTGGCTGCTATTTCGACACGGCACGATCGAGTCGATGGCAGCACTGTGGGGGGCCACAGGCTGGTGACCCTTTTTTTGAAGGGTGCTCTGAGACTGAATCCCCCACAGGCACCAAGAGCTCCAGGGTGGGACCTGCCCTTGGTACTGGGTGCCCTTTGCTTGCCTCCCTTTGAGCCACTGGCACGGGCAGAACTGAAGTGGTTATCGGCAAAGACCGCCTTCCTCCTCGCCATCACTTCAGCGAAGCGTGTTGGGGAGCTTCATGCCCTGTCAGTCAGTAGTTCGTGTCTGAGGTGGAACTCTGATGGCTCAGGGGTTACCTTATGGCCGAATGTGGCATTTCAGCCTAAAGTTCTGACGAGCTCACGTCTTAATCAGCCTATCCAGCTGGCAAGATTTGTCCCACCTGAAGGGGAAGGGGACGATACATCTGAGCTGTTATGTCCTCTGCGGGCTTTACAGGCATACATTGGGAATACCGCAAGTTTACGCCAGTCAGACCAGCTTTTTGTGTGCCATGGTGGTCCGAAGAAGGGTCACGCACTGTCGAAGCAGCGCTTGTCTCACTGGATTGTGGACGTCATAATCCATGCATATGAGGCAGGTGGTCACCCCCTGCCACCCGGGGTGAGGTGCCACTCTGTCCGGGGCGTCTCCACATCATGGGCGGCTCTGAGAGGTGTGCCCCTGGAGACCATATGTGCTGCGGCCTCATGGGCGTCACCGAGCACCTTCACCAGATTTTACCGGGTGAATGTTGCCACTCCTCACCCGCTGGGTGTGGTCCTCCTACCAAGTTCCTCTACTTCCACTCAGTAAGGTGAGTAGGTGGGATTCCTCGTGACTCTTTTGGTATGTGTCATCCAGTGCTTATGCACCGCCTCTGGCGGTCAGGAAGGATGAAATAGAACGAAAGTTACGTATGTAACTACGGTTCTATGAATCCTGGATGACCGCCAGAGCGTCCAGTCACTCAGAACCCTCGTGTTTTCGCGAGAAGATTCTGCAGGAACAGATCCTCTGATGACACCGGAAGATATAACCTATCCGGGGGTCATCAGGGGGTCACACGTGACTTTGTTGGTATAACTACTCGACCTGTACATGCGCAAGACGAAGTCATTCAGTGCTTATGCACCGCCTCTGGCGGTCATCCAGGATTCATAGAACCGTAGTTACATACGTAACTTTCGTTTTAGTGTGTGTGTGTGTGTGTGTGTGTGTGTGTGTGTGTGTGTGTGTTCTTGTACTTCCTACATAGTGAGGACCGGTACACATTTTTAACCCTCAGAGTGAGGACATTTTTGTGAAGTGTGGACATTTCGGACGGTCCTTACTTCTTTAAAGGGTTTTTTGAGAGTCCACACTTTGTTTTAGGATATGTGTGTGTGTGTGTGTGTGTGTTTTTTCTTGTACTTCCAACATAGTGAGGACCGGTACACATTTTTAACCCTTAGAGTGAGGACATTTCGGCCAGTCCTTAATTCTTTAAAGGCTTGTTTGAGAGTTCAGTCTTTGTTTCAGGGTGTGTGTGTGTGCGTGTGTGTGTGTGTATGTGTGTGTGTATTGTTGTACTTCCTACATAGTGAGGACCGGAACACATTTTTAACTCTCAGAGTGAGGAGGTTTTTGTGAGGTGAGGACATTTCGGCCGGTCCTTACTTCTTTAAAGGCTTGTTTGTTTGAGAGTTCAGACTTTGTTTTAGGGTTAAGGTTACAATTAGGTTCATGTTGTTGGAATTCACTATTCCAGTGAGGGCCCTCACAAAGATAGAAGTACACGGTGTGTGTGTGTGTGTGTATTTTCATGTGTGTGTGTGTGATCCTGATTAATTCAAATGAAGAGCCACAGGGAACATAGTCTGGAACCCAGAGAAACGCACACAGAAGATTATGGATATGGACTGCAATTATCATAATTTCTATCAAAACATGAAGTTAGATTTTTCTTTCTTATCACAAATGTAATCTGGACTCCAACGACTTAATTCATTTTCACATAATTTGTATTGCTAGACTTAGAATAAGTTGAATTTAAATTACAGCCATCATTTGTTCTCCAAATGATGGCTGTATTTTCTTATGTGTGAATAATATTTCATTATTTAAAAAAAAAAGAAAGAGATAACGCGTATAATTAAATTCCTATGTGGACTTTTTCTGTTTCATATACAACGGACTTATTATTACAAAAACGTGCAGAACATGTTACATGAACTGTCAATTTCACAGCTTTATGAGGTTTGACACTTTTTTTCCTCCATCTTGCAAGCTAACCTGAAAACATTAGCTCCACTAATGTAAATATCCATGAAACATTGTGCAGCTGCTGAGCCTCCTTGTCTAGCTCGACAGCTTTGGCAGTAAGACAAATTCCTATCATCCATTGTTGAGTTCTTCCTTTTACTCTGAATGGCTGTTAGGCCTTTTAACCAGCGGCTGCAATTAACATGTCATTTCTTGGCTGTCAGATTCGGTGTGTGTGCATGTGTGTGTGTGTATGTGTGTGTACATGCTGGTGTAATAGCTAAATGATAATTTGGACCACGTATGCAGCATTAACTGTCATGAATGAGAAGCGTATCGTTTGCCGTATCCGAGTTCTTCTCCTCATCATTCCTTACCTTCTGTTCATTTTGACAGCACGCCAGGAGAAACATGTAACTTGATTGAATCCTTTCCTCTCTCACATACAACGTCGTAATTATTAATAAAGACAAGCTGTGCACAATGTAAGTCTGCTTTTGGAGTGTCACATGTATTGTTGTTTTTCCTATTATGCCAACAGCCGATTGCGCGACGTTGGAACGCCCTCGAGGCCTCCATACCAGCCCGACTGGAGTTTGCTGAGATGCATGTTTGCAGCTAAAATAACAAGGTACAGACTTCTCTTTCATACTGTACTACAAGTATTCTATACAGTTATAATTAATGGCTTGTATGCAGTTGGGAACCTGGTCTCACAGGAATCCGTGGAATAGCCACGGATTCGCTTAACTCAAAATCCGTGGAATAGCCACGGAATCACTCAAATTTCCGTGAAACTGACACGGATTTCGCTACAATGCAAGTTAATGACAGTCATATCCCGTAGCTTTTCCATGGATATTTTTTCCTATTGGTTTGTTCCAAGTCACGTGACTTTGAAGGTCCCAGCGGTCAGAACAAAAAACATGGCGGACAGTTCTCATTTTTAGTGAAAAAATCAACATTTTTTTCTGCATAAAAATGGATTTTGATCACATTTCTAGCGAGAAATATATGTTTTATTTTCTAAATATTCACTCATGTACATAATCACTTTGTATGTTGGAATAGCCACGGGATATGACTGTCATTAACTTGCATTGTAGCGAAATCCGTGTCAGTTTCACCGAAATTTGAGTGATTCCGTGGCTATTCCACGGATTTTGAGATAAGCGAATCCGTGGCTATTTGACGGATTCCTGTGAGACCAGGTTGCAGTTGGTTACGGTTGTTCTTCAGTTTTTTTTTTGTTTTTTTTTTCAAATATATTCATATTTAACTCACTGAAGGCTTTTATCAGATCCCTATATTCAGATTCCTGTCCATTCCTGATACACGCCACAATAGCAGTGTCGTCTGAGTACTTCTGGAGTTAGTCAGAGCAACTTCTTTCCAATGTTCTTTTTAATTTTTGGGCAATCCCATATGCAGTGGTACAGAGTATCCTTTCCTTCCGAGCACTTAATGCACATGTCTGGCACATCAGGAAACCATTGTTTTAACTTAACCGTGGTAATATATGTTCTCACTGGACTGTAATAATTTCATTCTAATACTGATAGATTGTTTTGGGCTTTAAAACATGCTAGTTTATGTATTCACATAGTCCATTCACATTCACAAATGCCAATTATGAAACATTATTTAAAAATGATGTAGCAACAAACTCCCAGTTGTTTGGCATAATACATATACTTGCAATACACACCTTTTTTATTATATATATATATATATTTTTTTTTTTACCATTGTTAGAAAAACAACAGCTGCCCGTGCTCAATTGGAGGTCAAGGCCCTGCATGTACTCGCCCTACGTGTACGTTTAAATAATGCCCTTTGGAATTTTCTGACAAACAAACCAAAGCTTTTGTCTATTATACATAGTATGTGTCCTTGTGGCATTCAACAAGCATGTTGAATGCATTTTCTTTGTGAGGTTTTTACATCAATTTTTACATCCAGTCGCAGTCGGCACATTGTTATGTTTGCTGACACATCAGCGTCAGTAAGCGGCGCACCGTAAAAGTGATGGCAGGGTGTGAATCACGGCAGCCGAGCGTTTTCCAGCATGAGAGTCTGAAACTCCTCAATGACGCATCACACAGAGAGGACCCGCTTGTAAAAACACTGCCCACGCAACATGGGGGCAAAACTTCACAGAATACCTTTAAGTTGTAACATGCAGTCCAACAACATGCGATTCATATTCCTATGATGATTGTGCTGACAGATTTTTCTGTTTACTGACAGCAAACTGTTTCAAATTCTTAATCTAACAAGCATTCTAACCTTTGCAACCCTTTTGAGAAAAAAAAATAGTCACTTGGTACTGTAATAGAAACAGCAATTTCAAAAACAGTTATTTAAGCATTTTAACAAGATCAAAAAGAAAAGCAGAGATTTTCTGTTTTTGTGATTCTGATTTGGTTCTGATACTTTTGTACAGTTGTATTTAAAAAAAAAAAGACAAAACAATAATCAATTGTATTGTAAATTGCAACAATAGACTGATTGTTGAAGTGGAACAGCATACAATCATTTATGACATAACACATTCTTTTTATGAGGATAGATGGTCAGATCAACAGATCTTCCGCGTCGGAGAAGCAAAGTAAGCAGTTTATTGTTGATGTTCTTTACTTTATACACACAGTTTATCGCGGGATCTCGCGGTCTCCCGTATGTTCAGGATTATCGCGTGTTCTCCTTATCTCGCTTGACTCCGGGCAGAAGACGGAGAAAAAACCGCGGCGGAGCCGTTCTGTGCCCGGTGGAACTCCCCAGTAAGAAAAAAACATGTTATCATATAATATTGATTTTTTTTCACTAAAAATGAGAGAAGTGTCCGCCAGGTTTTTTATTCTGACCGCCGGGACCTTGAAAGTCACGTGACTTGGACACAAACCAAAAGGAAAAAATATCCATGGAATAGCCACGGGATATGACTGTCATTAACTTGCATTGTAGCGAAATTCGTGTCAGTTTCATGGAAATTTGAGTGATTCCGTGGCTATTCTACGGATTTTGAGTTAAGCAAATCTGTGGCTATTTCATGGATTCCTGTGAGACCATGTTGGTAAGAAAGAGAAGAAATAACATATATATATAGATAGGTGACCATGATGACTTTAACCAAGTTATTGTTGGAATAGGTAGGTCTTCAGCCTGCGGCGGAAGATGTCTAGGCTGTCTGAGGTCCTGATGTTGAACACGTTTGATCAGTTAAAATTGTAATATCTTTATAGGGCTAATCCATAAGATGATTAACAATGTCATCATCCATCCTGATGTTTCACTGTGTAAACTGTTGTATGCCAGTTCTGTACATATCACAGTACACACCCAATCAAATCCCTTGTCCAGGCTATGGTTTGAGCTCAAGATAATCCACAGACCTCGTTGTGAGCAGTTTCATGTTGGTGCTGTTTTCTTTCTAGCAAGATTCCTACATGAAACTGCTCACGCACTGCAAGTAAAATTATCTGCCAGTGCAGTAAGTAAATATTTCTTTGTAAGAATCTTTAACAAAGTAAAAATATCTAGGCATTGGAAAAACAACAATGTCTTAAAACAAGTCCAAAAATACTTATTTTGAGCAGTTGTGGCTTGAAAAGCCCAACCAGTAATACTTGAAACAAGCACATTTTTTTCTCATTTCAGTATCTGTGGGTATGCTTTTGAAATAGCATTTAAACTACACGCAACTAAAACTCTCAATTGGAGCCAATATTTTAGGTAAAAACTCACCATATTATTCAACAGCTGAATAAATTGCAAAAGGCATGAAAAAGCTCAGAATGTCAATCCTAAAAAAGAAGTCTTTACACAAGACTGAAATCTCTGTGCAGAGGTTATTCGCTCATTTTTGTTACAAAAAGACACATGTTCTTAAAATAACAACTAAATAAGAGCTACATTAAACGTTTATTCATTTATTTAAATAGAAAAATCACTATAGAAAAGTTTGAAAATAAAGGCTATATCATGAGAATAAGGACATGTGTAACATCCCTCCTGCAGTATACACAGGTAACCTCACTTAGCGGTAACCTCACCTAGTGGTAACCTCATCTAGTGGTAACCTCCTCTAGCGGTAACCTCACCTAGTGGTAACCTCACCTAGTGGTAATCTCCTCTAGCGGTAACCTCACCTAGCGGTAACCTCACATAGTGGTAACCTCCTCTAGCGGTAACCTCACCTAGTGGTAACCTCACCTAGTGGTAACCTTATCTAGCGGTAACCTCCTCTAGCGGTAACCTCACCTAGTGGTAACCTCACCTAGCGGCAACCTCACCTAGCGGTAACCTCGCCTAACAACAGAAACACAGAGCTAATGGAAAAATGCCAAAGCTTCAGGGAGACGAAAATGCTGAATATCTCAAAAAGAAAAAGAGAGGGTACCATGAAAGTTACACTGAGTTCGGCTTCATTGAAGCAATGGACAGTTTACAATGGTAAAAATGTGGGTCCCTCAAGAAAAAGGTTGGTAACCACTGGTCTAGATGATAAACAGCACTACAGGTAAGAGGGAAAATATGTATATTACATTTTGGGGTGAGTTGTCCCGTTAACATTAGCTGTTGTCTAAACTGATAAGCCTTTTAGCTGATGAAACCCTCTTTCAAGACTATAATACAATTGCAGCGTGAATAATAAATAACTAGTACAGTAGGGTTCTCGGGTCTTGTCTTTGAAGTGGAAGAGTGTTAATCGTAAACACACACACACACTAATTAGAGCTGTCTTATTGTCAAAAGTGAGAAAATCTAATGTAATTTGCTGATTTGTTGTTGTTTTCGATAATGAAAAGCATTCGCTCACAGCTGATGATAAACTGAGAAAAGTGAAGAGATGTAAACAACGGGTGTGTTAAACAAGTGACTGCATCACATCTCACGTGTCACACACGCAGGCGGTCTTATTGTCAGATTGCCCACCTTTTTCCCACACTTTGTGTGCAGAGGAGTTCTTTGTTAGAAAGGTTAGAAAGGTAACGCAATGCAGTTTATGTTGCATAATGTCAATGCATTGTGGAATATTATATATTTAGTTTGTACAGTAAATTTACAGCAATTTAAAAGCAGGGGTCATACGGGTGCTTAAAGTCCTTCAAAATGTTTGAATTTCAATGTTGAATTTCAAGGTTTGAAAAGTGCTTGGATTTTGGATAAAATGCTTGTAAATGCTTGAAATTCTTACTGTATTTCTCTTGCAATCTGACTATAGATAACCGCATTTTCAATGGAAAAAATATATAAACTGAATAGCCTATAGCCTATAATCTGAAGGCCGCTCCGCCTGCGTCTTCTTGTTTCTGAGATGTTTCTTGTTGCTCTGCCCTGTATCTTCTTACTGAAGGGAGTTTTTCTAATTCCTAGTGGATGTGAGGGCTCCTGTTTGGAGTTTATATACCATACAGTCATGAGAAAAATATTAGACCACTTTTCTCTTCAATTGCTTGTTCATTTTAGTACCTTTGCCTCAACTAAAGGTATATTTGTTTGGACAAATATAATGATAACAACAAAAATAGCTGATATCTCGCCATTTTAATGGTTTCCTTGATAATAACCAAAATCATTATCAAGAAAACCAGGGAAAATGTCTAGATATCAGCTCTTAAACTAAACTCTTATGAACTATTTCTGTTGTTATCATTATATTTGTCCAAACAAATGTACCTTGAGTTGTACCAGGCATTAAAATGAACAAGAAATTGAAGGAAAAAAGTGATCTAATATTTTTTTTCCATGACTGTATATGTAAAAAGGCCAATATTTGTCTCATCATATGAAACGGGATGTGACCCGGGTCTCCACTATCACAACCGAACATGTTCCACTCCCACCCACCACCCCAACAGTATGTGAGTGTCATACTACTTACTGCATTGGCACTGATAGTTGGCATTTGAAAGTGTGTGCAGAAGAACCTGCCAATACAAGCGTTGTTCTTTCTGATTTGTAAAAGTCGCTTTTTGTAGCTAGCAACACTTTGCCGCCCCCATTCAAAACTAAATGGGAAGAAATCCATGCAAAAGCACGTTTTGGATATTATTGGATACTCATACTCCCTACTACATTCCTCTCTGGATTTCTACTGAGCATTAGCATTTTGTGTCCAGCTAAGACACCTGCATCAGGCTATTCGTGGTGTGAGGGGTTCACCATTGAAATCACAGTACATTAGTAGCTGTTGCATGCCTTGATGAAGTGTTGAAGGTCGGTTGGTTCACACAAACTGGAGTAAGCACTTGTCATCTGCACCTCTTCATCTCCACATCAGCAATTCTCTTTCACCATTTCTCCCTTAAATATTTAAAACTGTTCGATTGTGCAAGAGAAATGCGCCTCTGGAAAAAAAAATTGGATCTACTACCTCAGTACTAATACAAGAATAAATAATCCAATACAAAGACACGTTATTAAAATACATTAAAACATGGTTGTGTTTTTACTAAAGCAGTGAGTAGTAAAATGCATCTCCATGGTTACTGTACTCTATTACTGACAAATGTAATGTGATTACAGTTCTGAGTTACTGTGTATCTCATTACCTCCAACATTCCTGACTAACCACTTGAATAAATACACTATATGGACAAAAGTATTTGGACGCCTAACCATTATACCAACGGGGACTGTAATGACATTATATTCAAATATATAAACTTTAATATGGAGTTCATCCCCCTTTTGCAGCTATAACAGCTTCCACTCTTCTTGGAAGGCTTTCCACAAGATTTCTGTGTTTCTGTGTGAATTTGTGCCCATTCATTCTGTAGAGCAGGGGTCTCAAACTCAAATTACCTGGGGGCCGCTGGAGGCAGTATCAAAATGACCAAAAAAGACACAAAATTACTAAAAAAAAAGACACAAAATTAGAAAAAAGACACAAAATGACTAAAAACAGATACACAATGACCAAAAAAAGACACAAAATTACAAAAAAAAGACACAAAATTACAAAAAAGACACAAAATGACTAAAAACAGATACACAATGACCAAAAAAAGACACAAAATTCCAAAAAAAATGGTCTCATTCTTCCAGAGATTCTACCAGACTAACTGAATTTCCCCTTTGGGGATGAAAAAAGTAATTTGATTTGATTGAAAAAGACACAAAATGACTGAAAAAAACACTAAATTACTTTAAAAAGACACAAAATTACAAAAAAGATAAAATTACTAAAAACAGACACAAAATGATCAAAAAAGACACAAAATGACCAAAAAAAAAGACACAAAATGACTGAAAAAACACTAAATTACTTTAAAAAGACACAAAATGACTGAAAAAACACTTAATTACTTTAAAAAGACACAAAATGACCAAAAAAGACACAAAATTATTTTAAAAAGACACAAATTTATTTAAAAAAGACACAAAATTACCAAAAAAAGACACAAAATTACCAAAAAAGTAATGAGGCCTGGCTTGCAATCTTCGTTCCAGTTCTTCCCAAAGGTGCTCGATGGGGTTGAGGTCCGGCTTTGTGGGGACCAGTCAAGTTCTTCCCCACCGAACTAATCAAACCGTGTCTTGCGTGACCTGTTGGTGCCTGTTGATATGTAGAATTACTGATGATTGCAAATGGCACCATGTAGGGTAGCCTGGGATACCAGTGTATGGATGTGTGTGTGATTGATTAAATGAGCACGTTCTGTAGTGTGAAGCACTTTGAGTGGTTGCAAAGACCGGAAAAGCTATACAAGTGCAGTCTATTTTGAAAAGCACTACGTAATTTCTTTCTAGGTCCCTCCAAAATGCACATTTATTCTCCCCCTTTCTACAACTGGTAGTTATAAAGAAAGTCTACTTTGGTACTTAGGCAGTAATTTAAGGCTTTTAAGATTCTGTTTCTTTTCTAATAAAAATACCATTTTTGATGACTTCCCTTCCTATGGTACTGTTACGTGCCAGAGGACTGTTTCTGTGTGTTTCTGCCTCTCCTCCTCCCCCCTCCTTTCTGTGTCATTCCAGGTGCTAACCAGCTGATTGGATCCACCTGGAAAGCTGATTTCCACCTGTGGAGCTGGCCAATCAGAGATGGTGTGTTCAGCCTTAAATAGGACCGTTCTGAGGATCACGGAGGCCATCTTGTTCTTGTGGTGTCTCTGTCTGTGAGACTTGTTTTGTGTGCTTTGACAGTTAAAATTTGACTTGTTAGTGCTATTTGTTGTGGTGAGGTTGGGACTAGGTAAGTTGGGGGTACCCTGTACATTTTTGCATCACGTAGGTTATTCTCTGTTACTCCATTAGGTTATTGGTTGTGCCACCCCTGTATTGTTTTGAAAGCCTTTTTGTAGATAAGTTAGTTAGGCCTTTTGTTTGGTTGTTTTTCTTCACAGCTAGTTTAGATAGGCCTTGTTTTGTTGTATTTGTTTCAACTTTCTTTTGGCACAATCACTTGTCTCATCCTCCCCCACCTTAGTGTGTCTTTGTTTGTTTTTTGTAAAATAAATCATCATTGTTCATATCACCTTTGACTTTGTCTAATTTTCTGATTGTTGTGTTATTGTCTGCTGGCTGGGTTTAGTCAGTGGACGTAACAGGTACGCACAAGTATAACTAATTTACTGCATCAGTCTTGTAAAACCTTAGCCTGGGTATACCCATGATGCCTTGCATGCTCGATTTAATTTCGAACTGCAAGGCAGCATTGTGTCCATGGCCGATTCTTAGCCCTGCTTTTGGTATCCAATCACAGAACAGGGAGGGACGGCAAGACAATGACGCGTACTATTGGACAGACAGAAACTTGTAGTTTGCTTACAGATCCAACATGGCGGCAGCAGACGTGAAGCTCTCTTTGGATCTAGCTGTAGACAGTGTTCTAGATAGTTTAGAGCCAAAGTTTATTTTAAAAGAAGAACAACGTTTGGCTTTCCACTCCTGTTTCACCACCAAAAAGGATGTTTTAGCCTTGCTTCCAACATGATTTGGCAAAAGCCTAATCTACCAACTAGCCCCGTCAGTGGCTAAGCTAATGGGGTTTAGCGAGACCCCGGTCGTTGTGGTCGTCTCGCCATTGACCGCCTTGATGGAGGACAAGATAAAAATATATGTCTGAAGAGTGTGCATATGTGGGGTGTCCTTCTTCCTTCATATATATCTTGCACAAACGGCAATAATCGTTCGGCGCCATCATGTCAACATCAGTCTCCTTCTTCCTTGATGCTTCCTCGTCGAATTTCTGTCTCTCTACATACGTCATCTGGTATAATTGATACGATTGGCTAAGAGCTACCTACAAACACTTATGATAGACATTTCTAGTGCCCAATAAACGGCTCTGGATGATCGTAAACCACGCCTCCTCTACGGAAAAATGGTGGTCTCCAGACTATGTCTCATTTGTGATATAGTCTGGAGAAAACACTTGACGACCAGGTAGATTCGAATTACAGCCTTGTGCGGGATTTATTGTAGGTATCACAAACAGATACAGATGCCAAAGGTGACAGAGAAATCCAAAGACCAGAACAACTCTGAGGAGACAACACCCTGTGTTTCTCTTTTTAGTTTGCAGGTTCATGCGTCATTATTTTTGTGTAACTAAAGTTCAATGTCCTGTATATTCCTGTTATGTTCCACTTTTGATATAAGAGCACACTTGGGAGGTCAGATTCCTATTATGATGTTATCATATCAACCAGAGCATCCGCTTCGGATATGCTTGAGAAGAAGATGACTTGTCTAATGATTTTTAAACTGAAATCCTACCTTGTGCCAAGTCATGCAATCATGCATTACTTTCTTATATTACCTATATATTTTCAACGGATTTACACTACATAGCCAGGCTAGTAAAACCTATATTCAATGTGAAAATAATTAATAAAAAGCAAACTTTTTCTTCACTTCCCCACTTTATCTCACCAAATTGGAGTCAAACCTGGGATAGTTTGCATGTGAATGACAGGGTGTGGCCTAAAGCTGAACTTATTGTGTTTTTAAATGAAAACCCTTATCCACTGTATAATGGCTATCCATTATCACCTCATGAATGGTGGATTTCTGTCAACCATTTCTGGCATTTAATGGGGGGGACTGGGAAACAATTGGACACAAAGTGAGTGAAGACAGTTTCCCCAGTGACCATAGTGGCTGCTCAGTGTGGACCATCAGTCGACATCAAAACCGAGTCTCCCATTTGCTTATCTTGGGCAGGCAGCAGGCCTACTATTCACTGAACAGTTGCAGTTGCCCACCCTCATTTAATGACATTTGTTATTTCAATTCCACTCCAAACAGTTTCCTCTTCAAGTTTAGCAGAGGGAGAAGCGAAGAGCAAGGAACAATCTCTGCCTTTTACATGAGGATATTGACTTTCTGTTTGCTCAGACTGTGGCAGGGATGCTCTGCTCTGACTCCGTTTGGAGAGTTCTTTTCTCTCCCTGCTCTGCTAAGGGTTAAGATGGTATTTTTATTTAAATGCTCTCTCTCTTTTCTGCACGGTCTATAACCCTTTGCGCAATCACACAGAGACCTCCACACAATCCGGTGCTGGCTGTTCATTACTTTTGAATGTAAATACAGTTCTGCTTCATGTCCAATTTCATGGTGTTGCCAAGAAATAGTCGTAAAATTCAAACACGTATCCACTGCAAAGCAGAAACAGATGTGCATGAAGCAGAATGTAGATTATCATTGCCATCCAGTGTTAGATACAATTAAGAGACATAGTATTAAAATATTAGAATGCTTAAATGTAGTCAGAGTGATTTCAGATGAATTACAGCTAAATTAATATATATATATATATCACGCAACCGCTCTCTCACTTTTAATCGTCAATTAATTTTTCGTGGTGTGCCAGTGGTGGATGGGGATACCACCACCAGGATTGCTTACATGTGGGTTTTTGGGATAAATTTTGGATTTCTGGATTAGCTTTGACATTAGTGAGTGTTAAATGCTTTGGTTCTGGATTAAATTGTTTCCTCATTCAACTCATACATTAATATCAAATGTGTAGCTTTGCCCTGATAGAAGTGGCATTAAAAGCTTAGCAAATTTGCCCAGAAAAGACTAAATTAATGACCGTTGCAGAGACTTAGATGTGTGGTTTTTTTCATTTACAGTACATTAAAGGGATTTAGCTTGAATATGCATATTGATAAATGACAACCAAGCTTTACTCTTCTAAACCATTGCTTCTCATGCTGTTTAAACAATCTGAATGTTACATTGAATATAACAAACCTGATTGGGGTCAATGTACTTCCTATACCTTTTCTAATGTGTTGTTTCACCTCTCAGTTATTCCACCTTATATTTTTATGACAGACATTTTTGTATGTACTCTGGTTGTTGTCATGAAGAACAAATCACAACAATATCAAAGAGTGCTACTAATAGATATCGAGATTCATCTTTTCTGAATGTAAAACTGAAATTTGACATTGGCAGCAGGAAAAAAACATTTTAGCCATTGAAACAATTGGCAGACTTTCACCCAGGAGAACAGTGTTAGTGTCCCATGTGAAAGCCACAGACTGTATAAATAATGGAAGTAGTGACCGTGAGGTCACCCATTGGTTTGTGGCCCGTTTGAGGCATCAAGTTCAGCGCTACACTCGTCGCCATCTTGTTTCCTGAAACGTGGAGCAGACCATATTTGGACTGTGGCGGAGCGAGAGAGATCTGATGTTAGCATAGCGTTCATGTTAGCATTAACTGGAGCATTAACTGGGATGTTCATTTTGGCTAGCAAAAAAACAATAAAAAATGTATGTTACTTACCTGACATTTTAATGAACACAACGTTCAAATAAACTGAAAATTAACTGAAAATACAGTGAAAGGGTCAAAGTTATGGCAACAAACCGCTAAACGTCCATTTATATATCGATATATATATATATATATATATATATATATATATATATATATATATATATATATATATATATAACTTTATTGACACGTTGCCATGGATACGCATTGTTCTGCTTTACTTCTGATCACGACTTGCCTTGTTAGTGACCTGTCAATTAAAGGTAGCCACGCCCCAAATGATATGATTCTTTATCTTCTATTTTCTTCTAAATGGGGCCATTATTTACACTAATAACATCAAATTATCTTGAAGAAGATTTTTTTTACTAGCGATTGAGACCATAGTGTTGTCCTAAAAAAAAATTCTGAGGTAACAAATCAAGTGAGAAGTTTTCAAATTTTGTATTGGAATGAATGGACCAAAATGCTTCTGCAGCTGCCGTCAGCGGCCCCTGTTGGAATTTTACGTAGAATGCAGCTTAAGGCATGGCATTTAGGTAAATTTATTTACTGTTTGAAATGTCTTTTATCACGCCTTACCAGGAAGTATTTTGCCCTTAACCTAGGTCGGTGGTTTTGTAGCCTAAATTAACAGAAACAGCAGTCTGTGTGGTACGCAAACCATGAAACCACAAACACATGTCATTATGAGTGGTACTGACAGTACTAACAGTCCATTCTGTCTTTTAGGTTGGAGATCTTGTTGACACATTGCTGTCGCCAGACTAGTAAAACTGACTCATTCTACATAATTGCTCAATTTTTAAAAAATGTATCCATGTTTTTTAAACAGTATTTTTTAGTAGTTTATCTTGGAAAAACAAAATTAGAATAGAGACAAAGGAAAGGACAAAAAAAAGCACAGATAGTCCTTGTAAAAATCAAGAAAGAACAAATTAGGTCAAAGGGTCATATTGGTGTTAATTCCTCAATTTTTAAATAACATGTCTTTATAACAAGTATAAGTTTTAGTACTTTAGAGGGAGTACACTTCCTGAAAAACTTTGATGTATAAAACATAAAGCCCACAAAGAACTGTTTCGGGAGAAGAAGAAAAAAAACATTTGAAAACTTGTAAGATGTACTTCATAAAATATGCAAAGCATACTGTATTAAAGAAATTGCCTTACACATGTTGCTTTACAAGTTGGCATGTTTTTAGATTTTGTTCTTTGTGGTTTTCAAGTTTCAGAGATCTGAAAGGCTAAATGACATTCACATGCTGTTATCCAATGAGAAAATGAAAATAAAAAGAAAGGACTCTATGCAGTGAGAGTTCAGAATATTGTTTTAGACACCAGTTACATAATTACACAAATGAACCCTAATCAACACTGGCCACTTTTCCAACAGGATCTACAGAGAGAAGCTAGTAAGACATGCAAATGACGCTTTGTGAAGCCAATCACTCCACAGTGACAGACCAACTGGCAGCCAAATAGCCTCCTATTTCCCCAAATCATCTCAAAAAGTTTTTTCTAACCCATTCGGAGAGACAGATGGATACATGGATAGACCAATGGAGAGCTGAGAGGGGCCTCTGCAAACATTTGTCATGGCTGTCTCGCATGCAACAGCCAAGACCGCAATAAATCTGTTTACATCCACACAGAGCACAGAAAACACATTGTGACAGACAAACTCTGACAGGCTTTAATTTTACAGCACAGCATAATAACCACATCACAATCTGATGCTTACCATTAATGTGAAAAAGACAGCCTGTATGTAATTAAATTCTCCTTATCCTAAAGCACTCAAGGAATTAGTTCGACTCAATTATCAGCGAAACTCTCTGGAAACATTCCCTCTTCTTTTGTGCACGCATGTCAAGATTTCTTCAGATATTTCCTCAGCAGACCTGTGAGGTAGTGTTAGGCGGGAAAAGGATTCTTTCATGAGCATGTTAATGTGTCTCATTGATGACATAATTTATGCTAATGGATTTGGTGAATGTAAGACACTTTGTGTGCTCTGGTTGGAGTTGCAAACGATAATTTTTGCTGAGTCCAATAACTTTATTGACACGTTGCCGTGGATACGCATTGTTCTGCTTTTCTTCTGATGACGACTCGCCTTGTTAGCCACCTGTCAATCAAAGGTAGCCAGGCCCCAAATCAAATGATTCTTTATCTTCTATTTTCTTCTAAATGTGAGAAGTGAGAAGCTTTCTCATTTTGTATTAAAACGAATGGACCGAAATGCTTCTGCAGCCGCCGTCAGCGCCCCCCTGTTGGAATTTTTGGTAGAATGCAGCTTAAGGCATGGCATTTAGGTACATTTATTTACTGTTCAAAATGTCTTTTATAACGCCTTACCGGGAATTATTTGTTGGAGAACTTGTTGGCATAAATGTAAGCGGACCAATTTAAAAAAAATGTGGAGGAGCGTGTACAAAGGTTCTACCACAAAGGTAAATATTACATTATTGGAGCAATACTTTGAGAATTCTGCAATGAGAAATTAGCTTTAGCTCAATGGAGCCTACAAAGTAAAACTGAAGGACACACATTTTATCTTTATGCTCTGACTGTGATTTGAATAGGAGCCCACAATCTACTGTGCTTTTGTTCATTTCCTTTAAGTGTGTTGGATTACATTCACAGTCAGTGTTGCTACATGCACATTTTATGTAATCAGACTTCTGTCCTTGTCCCAGTTTACATCCAACTAAGAAAACCGAATAACTGACGGGAACATGTCCTCCTCCTCCACACTAGGTGGCGATATGCATCGTTCAGTCGGTTAATACGGCCTTCTTTCCGGTTTACCTATTACGTCATAATAAACAAGTGGAGAAAGGCAGGAAAACGGCATTTTCGAACGACAAGAACAACAACATGGATGGTGATTTTGAGGGGCAAACAAGAACGCCGGCTGCTGTTGGAGACACAAAATGACCAGAAAAACACAAAATAACAGAAAAAACTAAATTACTTAAGAAAAGAAACAAAATGATTTAAAAAAAAGACACAAAATGAACAAAAAGACACAAAATGACAGAAAAAACTAAAACCTAACTAAAAAAAAAACCCAAACTCACCAAAAACGGACACAGAATTTCCAAAAAAGACACAAAATCATTTTAAAAAGACAAAAAAAAGAC
Source organism: Centropristis striata (assembly GCF_030273125.1). Taxonomy (NCBI): domain Eukaryota; kingdom Metazoa; phylum Chordata; class Actinopteri; order Perciformes; family Serranidae; genus Centropristis; species Centropristis striata. Next base: position 6,903,411 of record NC_081517.1, on the reverse strand, counting down.
AAAATTACCCAAAAAGGCACACAATGATTAAAAAAAGATACAAAATTCTTTAAAAAGACACAAAATGATTAAAAAAGTAATTAAAGGGACCTTCCACTCACAACACGCTAAAGTGCCATTCATATTAAACTCACATTAAACTTTCATATCAAGGTGGGGGCCACAAAATATCGTCACGAAGGCTGCAATTGGCCCGCAGGCCGCATTTGTCAGTTATAGTCAGATTAAGGCAATAATGTTTTTTTTTTTTAAGTGTCATGTAAACGAATGCAATCGAACCACACTAGAGTTTGTTTGGTAAAACAGACTGAGACCCCTCTTTGTGGTCAGAGTCCGGTTGTTTTGGTCTTCAGCAGATTATGACTGAAACAGACTAAACTTTGTGTTGTGAAAGCACCCTTAGAGAATAAAACAATTGTTTTAATCCAACCCCAACATATTTTCCCCTCTTCTCACATTGTGTAGCTTCCTTTTGCTTTTGAGCCTTTCCGCTTCCCCTTACTAAGTCCTTGGCATAACAAGAAAGGCTGATCAATAAGAAGTAGCAACATTAAAGTTAGTCTTTGTGACGAATTGTGAGATACATGTCGAGTTGAACACTCGCTACACCTACACCTTGGCTGTCTGTACTCCCTCTATATACCTCTGTACACAAGAGATATGTGCCATTTTTTTTTCTTCTTCTTCTTTTCCAAAGGTTCTTGCAGAAGAGAGCCAAAGCAAAAAAAGCATGCCAAACTGGCATCGCACAGTTGTATTAAGCACTCTTTCATGTAAGAACTGCACACAAACGGGGGCCCTGTTACGAGTTAACAGGTTTGTCTTGGTAGAAGAATAAAGAGGGGAGAGAGGTTTTTGTGTGTGTATTTACACTGTGGCACTGGACCCCTCCACCTCCGAATATAGTAGAATAAAGCATCTCATCTTGCATCCTCTGCCATTGCCAGAATACACTTGTTATTGGCATCTATTATGAAACATACAAAGGCCTGCTGTTTAGTAACCTTGATTTGCACCTTATTCATGATTATGTGACCCAAGAGCACGTTGTTTTGCTGAAAGAGGAACAATGTAACCCTTTTTTTTCACATCTTTATTAACAATGAAGGAAATACAGGCATTCAGTATATAAACAAGATATACAGAGAAAAATGCCAGTTACAGTATCTATAGAATTATATATATATATATATATATATATATATATATATATATATATATATAATAATAACATAATAAGGCACATAGGGTATAAGGTGCTTCTCTTTATATCATTCTGGGGCTTCTGAAAATAAGTTTTTAAAGTGTATGAGAGCGCGTTCACATTTTTATTTGAAATCAACTCTAAAGTTTCAATATAACATTTTAATTCTCTTGTGAAAACGTTAAAGTTAAGGAGGGATTTGGAAAACTTCACCCTGTGGATGTGAAACTTTCCCATCAGAAGCATAAGATTTGTTATAAACCACACTGTTTTGTCATTGGATTCAAATTTTGAGATAATATCTTTAGGTTCAAAAATGATGGTCTGTCCAGTCTTATCAAGTATGAAGTTTTCCATATCCCTCCAAAATATAGATGACAATGGGCAAATATAAAATACATGTAAAGTTGTCTCTGGCTACAGATCGATCTTCAGATAAACACAAATGTAAGTATGTAAGTCATTAATAAGAACAAATGTTACAGAAATGGCATCTGAGGGGTACATTGTCAAAAGTACAAGCTATTGCTAAAGGGAATGACATTCCAGAGTAGATTTGTTTCCATGGAGACCCCTCTTTGTTAGCCATGCAGTTGTCTAGTAATTTTGCAATAAGTGTTTCCTGGCTGTGTGTGTGTGTGTGTGTGTGTGTGTGTGTGTGCATTTGTGTGCATGCACAGCCATGTATGTGTTCAGAGGGTTTTGAAGGTGTATGCGTGGTTGTTACCAATTCACAGCGAGCCCTAGAGACTGTGCTATTCTACATAAAAAGATCACTGTTGCATATTCAGATGATCTGTCCCACGGGGGTCATTAAAAAGCATGTTTCGAAGGAGCCAGCAATCTCACGCTGCTGTTAATGAGCTATGGTTATGGCTTTATTAAAACTAACACTTGTTAGCCCGGTCTTTATGTGGACATCCTTATGGAGGGTAAAAATATAAAAAAAATAAATGGTGGGCGTGTAACTGCTCTCTGTTTCGGAGTCGGCTGCACACAGAGGCAAATTTATGGACATGCACTCAGCTCGCTGCCGATCAGTTATGACAGACTTTTGAATATGCAGTGTGCATTAACTGTTGGGTGTCAGTACCAGCCCTGATATTTTGGGAACGGATATGTGCTGCCAACCTCATAAGTGATATGAGACACTTGACAGCATTGTAATTCACTGCGATGGGAAGCTAGCCATCCGCCGACTAGTGACAGAGCTCTAATTGTGGTGCAGCAGCTGAAAGCCTGTTGACAACCATTTCCATGCATTAGTGAGAACCACTGTACTTTAGTTCCATTAAAACAATGTCTCTCCAGCCACTCCTGAGCTAACAACAGGGCACTATATTTTGAATCTGATAAAGTGAGATTATAAAGCTGATGCACTAACATACAGGCCTGTGAAAGGTATATATTTAAAGTGTCTGTAAACACATGAATGGGTAATTTAACTTTCAGAATCGCACTTGAGCACAAAGCGTGATCTGCTTGTGTTTCGTTTGTAACATCTAACACAGTAGGAGGGGTTTTCATAGCATTCTCTGTGATGTGAATCATTTTGGATTCCAGCACCCGGGCGACTTTAACCCTTTGATGCACAACATGGGCCTAAAGTGACGAGGGTTGTCAAAAGTATCGATACTCAAAAAAGTATCGGTACTAAGACGTTATATCCGGATACGATACTCATTTTCAAAAGTATCTAGTATCTGAAGCTTGTTATCATAGTTGCAGTTTCTTTTTGCACAACTGTTTTTGATTCTAAATATTTAACCTGTGGTTCTGTTCATTTTTACATGTTGCATTTTACTTGTTAACCCATTTAAGCCTGGAAAGCATTACTGCATTTCTACCATTAAAACCGGGGGCGCTGTTGTGTTATTCTACCATTAAAGCCGGGAAATCGGATACGTCGTTTTGTAGTATTTGTAGTTTTTTCCACCTATTTTCGGTCTCTTGGCCAATGAAATGCATCAGAATACATGTGGGAGTGTCGCAATGCAACATGGGACTTTTCCAGAACTGAAATCATGGACTATAGCGGAGGGAGCTCAGATATAACAGCTATAAGCTCTCAAATGCTTTTGAATTTCATTTCTATCTGCTACAGAGGCTGAAAAATCTGTTATTTAGTATGAAGCGTTGACACTTCTGCCGAATTTCCAGAAAAACTTCAGGTTTTAGAGGGTTATTTTAAAATCGCCCAGAGGTTTTACAGGCATTTTTTCCAGGCGTTTTAGGCCTAAATGGGTTAATGAAAATATTTCTGTTAAATTTGTGGTTCTTTGTTTTTATCTTTGTGGTATCGAAAATGGTATCGAGTATCGAATATTTTCCTGAGTATCGGTATTGAGTTGAACATTTTAGTATTGTGACAACCCTAAAAGTGACCCAACTAAGTTCACAATAAGTGAATTCCGTCATTCATTCTTGTTTTGATCATTCTTACTTTTTGAACAAAAACCCATTTTTTAATCACTACGCTTCTCATACACGAGGTCATTTTTGACCCATGTTGTGCATTAGAAGGTGTTTATATGTTGTCACCAATTTAAAACCTGACAAAGAAGACACAAATATTAACTATCCTATTTGTTAAATTGGTGTTTTTCCAATGGAAATTATTATTTGGTGCCTCTAATAAGTCTCAAATGTTAAAATATATTATTTTCCAATGTAACCTGGTGGTTCTAACAACTCTTTTAAAGTTAAACCTTCAAAATAAGACAAACATAGTAACACATATACTCAAATAATTAATTTAGTTTATCATTTTTGTATCACTCTTCTAATGCACAAGGTCATTTTTGACCCATGTGTGTAAAGTTGATAATAAAGTTATACAATTATATAAAATGAATGACACAAAAACTATTTTTCTTCATAAAGTATGAAAGGAAAAATGGCTATAATGATCTGTTGCTATGGGGAAAAAAAGATAAAAAAACACACAAAGAAAAGATATTCAAACACACAGCCATTATGAAATAACACGGGGAATGAATGTGGGTTATTTTTGACCCATTTTGTGCTTTAAAAGGTGTTTATATGTTGTGCATCAAAGGGTTAACAAAGCACAAAGGCGGCGTATGGTAAACTCATGAAGCTTATTTTTCCAGGTTCAGTGTTGGCAGCGTAAATCTCTTTACCTGCTGCACTGCTCTTCTTTTTGATCTCATCTCTCTCTTCCTACCTGCGTGTTTGTGTAGCGGTGCGCCGAGCTTCACCGAGTCCTCTTGGGGAAAGCACGAACAAGCAAGAAACATCTGTTGGGGTCATCTCAACCTGTTGTGCAGTCTGCAGGATGTTCTCTCACTGATAGATGTGCCTGGAAACTACTTTTACTCTAAACCAAACCAATAAAGACAGATTACAGGCAATTTTTTTTAGCTCTGAGTCAACATTTTTTCGTCCAAATGTATGTACTCATTTTCTCCGTTTATTCATCCCCCTTTGTTAATAATAACCCTGTAAGGAAATTACCATAATTCCAATGAACCCATCTGCCTGAACAAGCAGACTTGCTGGCTTATAAACACTGTTTGCCTTGGCTGAGTTTATCAGTAGAAACAGTATGAGACAATCATTTGACATTTATTATTAAAAACATTCTGAATAACTTGTTTGGCTGTTAAGTAGGGAAGTAACAATACAGTCAACTCATGATACTGGGTGCACAACCCAATTTTTATCACAGTTTTTAAAATATAATGAGGACAAATTAGGAGTAAAAAAGATTTCTTTATTTCCCACAAAAATCTACAATTAATAAATTAATAATTTGTTTTAAAATAAACAATCTAAGGCTTGGCCTGTGTTACTGCCTCGGAATTCAATGGAGTGTTTTAAGTCTTAAGAGACATTTTTATTCCCTGGCTTTTTAACTTTGCGTGAATTTTGTGGTTCTCTGTGTCTTTTATTAGGGCCACGGGGCAATCGCACCGAGCACTATTGTTATACTGTGGATTTTTTCTTCTTCCTCTTCCGGACGCAAGTCCCGCTACTACAGTAGTCCTACAACTCAACTCTTAATATCGATATACGATATATATCCCGATATTTTTATTGCAAAGTGAGAGCAAATGTTCTGTCAAAGTCAAATGTAACATGTCACAAGTAGATTTATTGAAACCGTTTGTTTCAGTGAACATAAATACTGTATAACAACAGGAGTACCTTTTTTATTTTAATCAAAGCTCCATAAAGTGCACATTTAAAGAAAACAAATATCTTAAATAAAAATAGCCTATGAAATAAAATAGGCCAATAGTTTTCTGAAATGAGTATATTTCTATGAGAAAAGAATAACGAAAAATAGATAGTCTATCTATGTATTATTATTATTATTATTATTATTATTATTATTATTATTATTTTCCCATTTTCTTATTTTTCAACACTCAATATTGTTGGTATGTTTGGTTGGTAGTATTGCCATAGTTATTTATTTATTTATTTTTGTTTGTTATGCTATACTACCATTTTATCTTCTTTATTGCTGTTGCTATTATTGCCCAACTGGTGCTTACCACAACTGCTTGTTTGTTTGTTTTAATGTAAATGGAAAAACCAATAAAAAATGTATCACAAAAAAAAAAGAGAAAAGAATAACGAACATTTCAAACGAACTAAAGATGACAAACCCTAATAAGGGCAACACTTATATAGAAAGAAATAAAAATAAAGAACAGTATTGATAAATGTGATATGGTCTAACTTCACATCACATTTAAAAATATATCTATATTTTTTATATCGATGTATCGCCCAGCCCTACTCAGCCATTGGTAAAAGTCGCAGTAACAGTAACAAGTTGCATGTGTTGCAGCATAAAGTGGGACTGCTTCTCTTTAATCCCAACACCACAGTTGAAATTCTGCATTTTTTGTATTTGATACAGCTACTGGTGACACAGGACCTCAATCAAGTGAAGTCAAAATGTCCAAAGCATCTTCTGCTCTTTAGAAAAATACTCACTTGAAAATCACTTTTTTTTCCATCTCACAGATTTAAAAAGTCACATGTTTGTACGGTGGAAGAACTGCCTCACAAACTTTTCTAACATTCCTACTTTTAAGTGAGACATTTCCTGCGTGATCACATGTTTCATGTGGTCAGTGAGTTGAAAGCGGCCCTACCGTACACCTGGGAGGCAGCGAGGGCACGCTGATCTCTTCAGCAGTTTATTTTCCTGCTATAACAGGAAGTCCTGCTTCACTGACAAAGAGAGCCGCAGAACCACAGAAGCAGAAACGTTCTCATCCCAGCCCGGCATGTTTTTCTCGTTGTCAGAGGCATCGTTGGGTCGGGTTCAGGGTCAGGTGGACGGGGCTTGGGAGAAAAACCTGCCTTGCTCTTCACATCTGCAATTATCCACATCCACTAAAGGGCGGCCTTGACAGAGCTCCCGCCGGTGTTTACACCAAATGGCAGGAACAGCTTGGCAGTCCACACATGCCGGTAGATCTCCTCTGCCAGAGGCAGCGTGCTCCACATGGAGGCAGATAAAGCCTGCCTGGTGCACAGCCACCACTGTGAACATGCCAGGATGAGAGGCAGAGAGAACACAGTGCAATGAAGCCATTGCTTGGCGCTGGTAGCGGGAGTGGGTGCTAAAGAAAAGTGGATGAAGAGTAGTTTAAAAAAGGGCCTCGTAGGGCGAGCTGCTGAGCTCGGGTTCAGCCTGATTGGCTCACTGTATTCTGTACATTCTCAACAAGTGGCTGTGGCCTTTAGCCCCACTGCAGAGCAACCTACACTGTAACAGATTGCTGTAAGAAAACAAGCAAATTGTGACAGTAACATACTGTTTTCCATTGGAAAGTTATTATATATACTGTAGAAAGCAATGCATTCTGGGCAATATTTGTAGGAAGCTTGCAGTTTCCCATACAATATATTATATATATATATATATATATATATATATATATATATATATATTGGGGCCGGGACTCGATTAAAAAAAATAATCTAATTAATTAGAGGCTTTGTAATTAATCAATCGAAATTAATCGCATTTTAATCGCATATAAATATTTGAGAACAGTAAGAAGTAAATTTTTTTCACATGGATTTTTTGTATACCATTGAATAATGACTCAATACATAAGCTTAAGTAACAAAAATATTGTTTAGTTTTGTTCAAGTCCAACAGACCAGTGCAATTTTTGCCATTAAGTGTATTTAGAAATATAGTACATTTCAGAAATTCATGTAGCCTATAGGTAGGTAGACCTTCTGTAAACTATAATACTTTTTTTTACGTTTTTTAAGTAAAACTCAATCCATGCTAGCTACCACACTAGCCGCTAGCTGCTATATGTTTAGCATCGAGGTGATACTTGAGGCTGGATGTGCTGCAGTGATATGTGAATTCCTTGTTGCATAGCAACGCGACCATGCTCTTATCGACGCTTCCATCCGTTGGTTTTTTGTAACAAAGTGTCCCATCATCCACGGGGCCAACCAAAGCGTCTCATCAGCTTCTTCCTTCATGTTCACTGTGGTTTGTTGTTGTCTGAACTCATGAACGCTAGTTGGCGCTCCAGTATAATCGGTCCGCCAGTGAGAAACTCATCCAGTGAGAAACGTTTCGCGGTGCAAAAATAAGTGCTATTAAATATATGCTTTCCCAAAATTACTGAGGTTATTGTGAAGAGAGCGCTTAATTTGTAGTAATTGGCTTTCAGACAGTAATATGCTCATTTACAAAAATGACTGCATTGTATACTGCAACAATATTGCAACTAGCTTCAGCACTATACTGTGTTTTAGTCTGCTGTAAAAATCAATGAAATGCAGGATTGTTCTGTAATTCAGTATGTTGTTTTATCACAGTAACATACTGTAAAGTAAATAACAGTAGAGGAACTGTAAAATTAACAGTAGAATGCTGGCAACCCTGCTGCCAGTATTTTACTGTTAATTTACAAGACGATTGTTTACAGTGTAAGCTTGTATTACAAACTGTTCAACACTCTTGTTGACCTGTTTCTACTGTGCTATTTCCATATTTACAAGTTAGAATCTCTCTGTTACACAAGAACACTGTTGTTACTTGTTTTTCTGCTTTCAGTTTTGAAAGGGGTTGTTCAGATTTTTACCTCAATCGCTTGGTTTGTTGGTAATAATTTTTTGGTAAATCAAAAAATTTCCCAGTGAAACACCAAAGTCACACAGTAACACAAACAGACTAACTGATGGACATAGCGGTAGACCACAAAAACCCATGGTCTGTGAGGTAAAATGACTGTTTGGTTGCTTTGAAGAGAGCATAGATAATGGCTTCAGTTCCCCCCATTTAAACTTAAATACTGTCTGACTGCAAGAAAAAGCAGTGATACTATTCTAAATATAGCATACACTTAAAACGCATAAACTCATATATGTTTTGGAGGTTTTGTTTTGCCTTTTTTATCGGTGGCCTAAATAGATTTTTGCTTAAGCAGCAACCTCCAGGCTTGAAAAGTGAAGCAATTTGCAGAAGTAACTTAAGCCTGCATCTAATGTCCAAAAGGGGGCGAACCCAGTGGTTGCAAAATAAGTCAGATTGTATAGAAGTCTATGAGAAAATTACCCTACTTGTCACTAGATTTATTAACTCAGTAAACATTCACATAATGAGTATATGGGCTCAATATTTTTGAAGTCTTAGATAATAACATCTTAAAAAAATAAATACAATAAAGCAGGGTGCACTATAGGGCGGGGCTACCTTATGATTGACAGGTTGCTACCATAGCACATCTTAGAACTTTGACACTTTCAGTGTGTTTTCAGTTAATCAACGTTCACTGTAACATTTTGGTCACTTAAAAATATCTTGTTGAGCGTTCAGTTGGACCAAAGGACTCTAAGGAGTCGACTGTTCATGTTGATCAATGAATGCCACTTGGTTACTAAGTTAGCTAGCTAGCTTTAGCATTATCTAATGATAGGCTCATAAATAGCATAATTCCTGCCATAAATCAAGATGCAAAAATGCAAAAATTGAGGCTTCAGCACTAGGGCTGGGCGATATATCGATGTAAAAAATATATCGATATATTTTTATCAATATATCACCTGGGCCCCCGCCCCTCCTCTTTCATGCACAAAGAGGGGAGGGGCTGGAACAGACAAAGATTGGCCTGTTTTATTTCATAGGGTATTTTTCTGTGCACTTTATGGAGCTTTGATTTAAACAAAAAAAGGTACTAATGTTGTCATACGGTATTTAGGTTCACTTAAATAAACTGTTTCAATAAAACTTGTGACATGTAATATTTGGCTTTGACTTTATACATCATATGTCAATATTCAGCCTAAATATATTGGGATATGACTTTTGGTCTGCTGCCCATGTCCACAGTGGTACAACATTATACATTATTTATCTCCTGTGTGGGTACTCCCGTCTGCTTCTCCAAACTTGGTCCGGACCATCCATCAGCTACAGTAGGTGTTAACTAACTATAAGTACAACCCCACTTCAAATCATCCAAATTATCCCTTTAAGCTACTGTCCAGGAAGCTCAACACCTCCGGCACTGACATTTCACATTAAAGGCCTTCCTGTGACGAGTACGAGCCCTCCCTGTCCAGGCTTTCAGAGGTCCCATAAAAGGTAACATTACCTCTTTAATGTGATGTGAAATAGGACAGTGAGGGATCAATGGGCTATTAATAATGGAAGGAAAGGCTGTTTGATTTGATAGGATGGAAAGCAGAGGCAGGATTGTTGTCTTTATTGGCTGGAGTTTTAGTTACCCTACTAGTTCATCATGAAGTTGCCACGGAAATGTTTTCCAAGAAGTTGAACTTTGAATTCCAGGGCAGCATAAACGTCAAACATCTTTAGCAAGTGTTGAGGCCGTTGAGCCTGTAGCCTCACACTGAACAAAGAACAACAAAGTAAGTGTTGGAAAAAGCAGCAACCTCCAGGCCTGAAAAATGAAGCCAATGTTGGAATGCCTCCACCTACATTTTTTTGATATGGCCAGAAGGGGACGACTCTTCCGGCTGTCTTTTTTTTTGGTAATTTTGTGTCTTTTTTTGGTAATTTTGTGTCCTTTTTTTTAGTAATTTTGTGTCTTTTTTTTGGTAATTTTTTGTCTTTTTCTAATAATTTAGTTTCTTTTTTAGTAATTGTGTGTATTTTTTGGGTCATTTTGTGTCTTTTTGGTCATTTTGTGTCTTTTTAAAAAAGTAATTTTGTGTTTTTTCAGTCATTCTATGTCTTTTTTTGGTCATTTTGTCTTTTTTTTTGTACTTTTGTGTCTTTTTTTGGTCATTTAGGTTTTTTTCTGGCATTTTGTGTCTTTTTTTTAGTAATTGTGTGTCTTTTTTTGGTCATTTTGATACTGCCTCCAGCGGCCCCCGGGTAATTTGAGTTTGAGACCCCTGATTTATAGACTCGTGCAAACTGGACACTGAGGGGTTAACAGCTCCTGCTCTGACTGCAGCTGGAGGAGACCACTGTGGGAGGACTGGGCCGCTTGTGAGTGCTTTGGGACGGTGCCTGCTACTCGTTAAGAAGAGTAACGAGTGTCCAATAACACCAGAAAAAGTCTCTAGATTTGTCGCTTTCTTGAAAGAGTCTCTAGAGGGGTCTGAATAGTCCCTATATTTAGCAACAAAGTCGCTAAGTTGGCAACATTGCTTGCTGCTTCGGCCTGTTGTCACATTCGGACTCTGTTGGTTAGCCGCTACAAAAGTATCTGTATGGGAACAGAGGCCGAGAGGGACTAACCAGTGGGCGGAGCCAAAACACTGAGCCACTTCCCAAAAAGCACTCAGAAAGTAGTCAGTGGAAACACGCCTATAGAGACAGACAATCACGCTTTCATTCACACCTACGGGCAATTTAGAGTCACCAGTTAAACATGTTTTTGGACTGTGGGAGGAAGCCGGAGTACCCAGAGAGAAAAACTCTAACCTGAATTAAGTTTCTACTCCTCAGCTACTAATATGTATTCATCTGTATGTGCCAGTTTGAATGAGTTCATATTCATTCTCACGCCATATGGGTTGGAAAACAGGTCTTTTTCTTTTGAAGGAAACCACTTACAGACTGCCACTGTTAATAATTGGATGTGTGAAAAAAAAAGTGCTTGGTGAAATCACAGAGGCGTAATTATTTATCTTTATTATTTATTAATATGCTTTAGTTTACATCTGATTGCTTCTTAATAGAATAGTTCTATTAAGATTGCATTGGATGTGTTTTTTCGTTCCACTGCCTCCGATATAAATTTCACCTCCCCTCCCTCCCAAACGGCTTAGAATTATGCAAAGCAGAATCTGTTATTTATCCCCGCATTACTTTGAATTACTTGCATTATGAAAGATACATTGATATGTATTCACTTTGCCTGTCTTCCTGCACCTAGGGCTCCGTTTGAAGTGAAATTGGACCATCACATCCCTCATTGCTTGACTCGCCTCTCTCTCTCATGTGGAAAATCAGTGGCTGAGACTCAGCTGTCAATCATATGGGAAGACTGACTTCTGCCTGTGATGCTTATCAATAATGAAATGGGCAATTTAACAGCCTCTAGGTCTCTCACTCTCTCTCTCTCTAACTCTGAAATGGAACAATTTGCTGTATCACTGACATATATTGTGCTGCCTATATCGCCAACGACAGACTTTGTTTGATTCCTACACCACCTCGTGCTTTATCCCTCCATATGCGAACACATGTCATGCATTGCATCGAGGGTGCCCCTGTCTTAGGTAGAACACCTCCCATCCGATACGAGCATTACCCTTGTCATAATGCAGAAGCCTATTTAAGACTGGCAGCTTGCGGTGATGGATGCCGGCTCAAGTAGATCAAGCATTTGTGTGCCACAGGAGAAACAAATGGTACTCCTCTCGCTCCGTGATGACGGATAAGACCATCAACTGTAATAGCAGGGAGCTTTTTACTTTTCCCTTCCTTCTTTTCCTCATGGTGAATTATTAATGTCGCAGTTAAACCATTTTCTCTCATTTTAAAATCAGCCTGTTATTGTACATTGGCTATTCAGTTTCCTCATTGATAGGTCACCAGGACCTTTATGATAAACCTCTGTGATGTGCTGTGATTGCACATTGTTCTCTATATTTATGATTGTGCTACCACAGCCGTACTTTTAACGTCTTCATGTGGGAGTATACTATTGTAAAGTGGTGTATTGTTGTATTATTGAACCATATTCCCACTAAACGCATCACACTGTTCAGCAGAGAAATATAATAACCAGAACATACGAAAAACTAAGTTCCAGTTAGAAACCAAATTGGCGGATATGTACAGAACTGGAAAGGTGCACTCAGTAGTGTGCAGATCTCCGCCAAACATTGAGATTCTCCTGCGTAGCAAAGCTCCAATCCATCCAAACTCAACTCACAAAACAACTTTTTAAAAGTTGTATGCTGTATGCTAAACTGTATGCTGTATGCTTTTTTCTTTTTGTAAGATATTTTTTGGGCATTTTATATCTTTATTGAGGCTACGTTTACACGAGGACGGTCTGAACAGAAGACGCAAAAGTGGCGTCGCGTCTTCACTTTTTATTCCTCGTTTAGACGAGCATTTTCGGGAGGAAATCTGCGTGCATACGATGACGCAAAAGTGTGTGAAATTCAATTGTATGCATGCCAGGCGGCATCACTTAAAGCGATAAGAGCATCTTTGGGCATGCAGAAGTTTTCACGCCACACATTTTCATCAGCTACTCCTTCCACAAAGTTATCCACCATCCACTAGATCTCCCAGGTCTCGTTCACAGCCGTCTGGCTCGCCTCCGACCAATTGCTGCATCCAAAATGTGATAGAGGTAATTACAGATCCTTCTCTGTTCAGTAATACTATCTCTACATATCCTGTACATTTGGTGGAAAGACTCCTGTAAGTTTATTAGAGCTGCCAGAGCAGCTTGAAGGTCCGACGCATGGAAATAATCCCACGTTTGTTTATTTTCCTGTACTGGAGCATGTATGTGACGTAAACACATACGTGACGTGAGCAGATCTCAGCAGAGTTTTGCGTCTTGTCAGTGTAGACGGACACGCTACGGCGGAGCCTATTTAACTTTTCCACTTTGGAAGGTGGTTTCAGATTTTTGCGTTTTTAAGCCCCCAAAACGCCGTCACCGTCTAAACGAAAGGCACTTCCGATAAAATATTTTGTTGTTTTTACCCGCAAGCGTCCTCGTGTAAACGGGGCCTGATAGTACAGATATTTAGAATGAAGGGGGAAGACATGCAGGAAGGGTCTCCAAGCCGGATTCGAGCCTGAGCCTCTATGCGCATTCCAGGTGTGCATACCAGGTGTGCCACCAGGTGTCCCCTTGTACACAGACTTTTTTCACATCGACATAATGTTGTCAGTTATTTGGGCATCTTTTTGATGTGTCTATTGCAATTAAATTAAATTAAATTATATCAACCCTCTGGGGTCTGATATACCACATAATATTTACTATACCCATGTTTGGTATTTGGTATTTTCTCAGCACAACTTTAGCATGATCTGACAATTATTTTTTCACTTTAACCCACTTTTTTAACTAATTGAGCCCAAAAATACCCCAAAATCATGAAATCTGAAATAAAATTGTACTATTTATGACAATAAAAAACAAATATGCTCATTGAACTCTTTTGGACCTGAAAAATGAAAACATAGGTTGCAAATATGAACATATAAAGGTTCAATTCAAATATAAAACTATACGTAAAAAATTAGCATAAAAACATGTTTATTTAGAGGAACAGCGTTTAGATGATTAGAGCCCTTTTTTTTCATTTTCACAGAATGCCATACCTGCCTCGTCCCATCCTACTTTTACACCTGAATAAATATGTTTGTACTATCAAATTAAAATGATCATATCTTTACAAAAAACTGGAGAAAGTTTCAAGACCTCGTTTTTTGTTACGGCGCTTTGAAAAAAGCCACATTATCATAAACCCCAGACGATTCAACACAGCAAAATCAGCTTATTTTGGGTTCACACTGCTGTAATAGCACCAGTCAGCATGGCCTTCATTTCTGACTTCCGTTATAAAAAACAGCAAAGTTGTTTGCAAACAGACCTAACAAAGCATTAATTCAGAGTTTTTACACATCAGCAAGGCAGCGCTTGGTTTCCTGATGTTTCTGGGACTTTAACAACAGGTACAAAGTAGCAGAAGGGTTATGTTGGGCTTCAACAGACGAGGTAGCCTGGATGATTTCCATAAACGCTTCTGTTATAAAACTGCAGTTTTATACCTGCTGGAAAAGTGAGGACTCAGCATTCAGCGACGATGTTAAATGACCAATAACACAGTTTTTTTAAAACATTTTTTATTAATAATAGTATATGGAAATAATTTCCCTTTCCTTCTCACCTGTAGCAAAGTTCAAGCTGCATGCTTTAATAATTTTGAATATCTTAAAATACACACATAGAAAATCAGTCAGTATTATGCAAATGTATCCTTGTTGCTTTGAATATGACCATTTCATTCTGACTGTAGCTGAGGTTAACTTCAAAACAAGTCAACCTCCCAAGATTCCTGAGACAGACATGTTCTGTCCTGGGAGCAGAAGCACACTACTTTATTACAGAAACATGAATCTCTATTCTGGACATGTTGAAGGTGCAGTTTGTGACTCTGCCTCCTCCCAAAGCATCAGGATCTGACGAGCTGGGAAATGAGACTCAGGAATCACCTTTAACCCTTTATTGGGCGAATATTTCGAGAAAAAAGTTGGAAATTTACTCGATTAAAGTGGCAAATATACAAGAAAAAAAGTCGCAGATTTAAGAGATTTAAAGTGGCAAATCTGCATGAAAAAAGTAACAGATTTACGAGAATAAAGTGGAAAAAAAACTACTTTTTTCTTGCAGATTCACCACTTTAAATCTCATAAATCTGCGCATTTTTTTCATGTAGATTTGCCACTTTAATCTCGTAAATTTATTTCTCAAAATATTACCCCCTCCCCCCGGTCCGTATGTGTTTTTTTACACATTCTGGCTGTATGTAATATCCTCCAATATTCTCTAGGGTTGAAATTTGGAATTTGCAAGTATTTCAATGACAACATGGTCTCACAGGAATCCGTGAAATAGCCACGGATTTGCTGAACTCAAAATCCGTGGAATAGCCACGGAATCACTCAAATTTCCGTGAAACTGACACGGATTCCGCTACAATGCAAGTTAATGACAGTCATATCCCGTGGCCATTCCAACATACAATGTGATTATGTACATTCACTGAGTGAATATTTAGAAGAAAAACATATATTTCTCGCTAGAAATGTGATCAAAATCCATTTTTTATGCAGAAAATAAGTCAAAATATTGATTTTTTCACTAAAAATGAGAGAACTGTCCGCCATGTTTTTTGTTCTGACCGCCGGGAGTCACGTGACTTGGAACAAACCAATAGGAAAAAATATCCATGGAATAGCCACGGGATATGACTGTCATTAACTTGCATTGTAGCGAAATCCATGTCAGTTTCACGGAAATTTGAGTGATTCCGAGGCTATTCCACAGATTTTGAGTTAAGCAAATCTGTGGCTATTTCACAGATTCCTGTGAGACCAGGTTCTTCAATGAGTGTCCTATTAAGGGTTAACAGCAAGGCAACAGCAATAATCCCAAGAAAACTTAGTTAGAAGAAACTTTAAGATTGAGTTTGCATGAGCATGTCATTCTGATATATCCAGTGTTAGGCTAAGACTCAAGTGTCAATATTGAAACCACATAAGGGTATTAGTAATGTTAGCCTAACAGCCTAATGTATTTTCTCACACAGCTGCTGAGTGACTTGTTCATTTGCAACTTCAGGGGCACATCGGTAAGCTCCGGGACTTACCGATCGTTGGCAAACTCGCTGAGCGGTCTTGACTCCTTTTCACTTAGTGTCTATTAGCTTTTCACAAATGACCCGCACTCTCAACGATGTGGAATGCCTCCTCAGTTTCCTCTGATTGAATATGAAATGACTTCAAGGGCAAACAGGAGATAAGCACGAGAAAGAGTGAGAGATATTCACAGAGGTTTCTTTCATGCAGTCCCTTTGTCAGGCTTACAGGTCCCTGTGGGTGATTAACCCTTTGATGCACAACATATAAACAACTTCTAATACACAACATGGGTCAAAAATGACCCACATTTGTTTCCCATATTATTTCATGCTGGCTGTGTGTTTGAATATCTTTTTTTTTTTATTACAACAGACCCCGACTCACTGAACAGAATCTCCACACACAGTTCAGATCAAACAAACTCAGTTGATACGACGAATTTTGGACAAATAATGAAGCAGACAACCACTAAAACATCTCTCTGTCTGGGCATTTATATCAAGCCAGAGTCTCCTTGTCAAGTAATAACTTGCTACTTTGGGATTTGTCAGAAAAATCACAAAATTACCCAAAAAAGAATCAAATTGACCACAAAATGATCAAAAAATTACATAAAATTAAGCAAAAAAGGACTCAAATTGACCACAAAATGACAAAAAAGGACTCAAATTGACCACAAAATGACAAAAAATGACAAAAAAACACACAAATTGACCAAAAAAGACACAAAATGACCAAAAAAAGACACAAAATGGCCCAAAAAAGAAACAAAACGACCAAAAAAAGACACAAAATGACTAAAAAAGACATAAAATGACCACAAAAAGGAATCAAAATGACCAAAAAAGACACAAATTGACCACAAAATGATGTTTAAAAAAAGACACAAAATGACCAAAAAAGACACAAAATGACCATATTTCATGCTGGCTGTGTGTTTGACTACCTTTTTTTTTTCTTACAACAGATCATTATATCCATTTTTCCTTTCATATTTTATGAAGCAAAATAGGTTTTGTATTTTATTACATCAAGTTTACACACATGGGTAAAAAAATGACCTTGTGCATTAGAAGCTGGTGATACAAAAAGTGATACACTAAATTAACTATTTGAGTATATGTGTAACTATGTATGTATTTTTAAGGTTTAACTGAAAAAGAGTTGTTAGAACCACCAGATTACATTGGAAAATCACATATTTTAACATTTGAGACTTATTAGAGCCACTAAATAATAATTTCCCGTTAGTAATAATCTCGTTATTACTTACCGTTTGTTTTTCATTTTACCGTTCCACCTGTAATTTCCTGCCCCTACCTTTCAAAATAAAAGCACCCGTTTCACACTGGACGGCGCCTTTTCAAAATAAAAGCATCACAACATTGTAAAACACCTAGACAATTTACAAACATGAAAAACAAGCTACATAATACAAATACACCAAAGTACCTTGCTAAATGTCATTTACAGTTAGGAATGGAAAAGTGATATAGTGATTAGAGTATTTACTACTTTTTACTGCTATATTTACTCCACATTAATAGTCTTATCATAACATGTATTCTTATTAGTAGCAGCTCAAAACCAGATAATTTACTGTATTTTATAAAGCGATTAAATTAATATTAAGCAGAATTTAGTTCAGAGTTTTGGTCATGTGGCCCCTTGGGAAAATGAATTGCCCACACCTGCTTTATACCCATGTTGTGCATCAAAGTGTTAAGGCGGCTGGTGAGAAAGCTGATAATTAGTGTCCTGACTGAATACTTATGTCAGCAGCCTGAGCTGTACAAACTACCGGGGGCTTATTGGAATGTATGGCCGGGATGGAGGGTGTTAATGCCTCAGTGTATTGGCCCCGGCACAAGAAAAAAAAAAATCGAGAGACCATCCTTTTGTGTTATGCATGCCCGGCTTGGCTGGTTAGTGTTTGCTATGCATTAGCCGGCTTCACTCTTTGGAGACTGGCAGCGTCTGCACACAATGTCTCGCTCTACCGAGTGAGACAGCACGAGGACGTGAGCGGGGAAGGAGCGATAGGGAAGGAGCGACAGTAAGGATAAGGAGGCAAAAATGGAGGGAAGGAGTTGCAGGAAACTTGGCTGGAAGGGGGGAGGGATTGGAGGGAAAGTTTCAGTTCAGCTTTTTTATTTCAAACATGTGCAAGTAACACAACAAAGTCAACTCAAAAACAAACAAATCCAATGAGAATAATCCAAAAAGGAGTAGGATGAAACATATGCTTATTAAAACCTACCCCTTCTCCACTACTCAATTAATAATCCCCCCCTAAACATACATATTTACATAATATATATTTACAAAAAAAAGAAAAGAAATAGATTAAATCAACAAATACATAAATAGTTTATCATTTATGAAAACACCCGGTTGTTAAAGCCCTTCTTCCTCCCTGTACCTGGTGAAAACCATGTGTTTGTACTGCTTTTTAAACTGGATCATGCTTGGACATTGATTTGATTTATTTGGCACAGTTTTTGGTCTGTATGTCCATGTAAATGTGTGTTTATAAGAATTCAAGTTGCGATTAAAACATAGCAAGGTGTATCAAAATGTGTCTGTGGTTTGATTTAGAGGCACCGACTACAGTGGTCCAACTGAAATGCCTTCATTTTTTGGTCTTGAAAATTCATTGAAAGGTTATGGAGATTTCATTGAAAAGTTATGGAAAACCATTGCTAAAAAAGTGTACGAACCCTGGATAGAGATTTTATTGTACATGTATAAGTATTACCCCAAACCTGTGCGCAGTATTATAAATATGGTAAAATCAGTGAACAGTAGAGAACGTGGAGTGTTGGTAAATTAAAGAGAGGCGCGCTAGTGGAAGAGGGGAAGATCAAATCATGTATCTGATAAAATATGAGTAGAGAGAGCAAGACAACAACAGAGAGACAGAAAGAATGTGGAGTGAATCCCCGTGGATGTTGATGTGAGTGTGGAGTTAATGACTGACAGATAAGAGGAGGGGAAGGTCTCAGATCTGACTCCGGCCCTTTAAGAACATGACTGTAAACCAGCTCTGCTTTAACTGGCTTACAAGACGCACAAACAGGTGCTTGATGAAGAGTGACATTGGCCTTTTCTCGTAACACACTCATTGCACCAGCATCACGTACTTGTGTCACTTTTTTTTTTTTTTTCTCCCCTTTGCGATTGTCTTTTTATTTGGGTCAAAGGAGTGGAAGCCGAGTCTGAATAAGGGGGTAAGAAGTGCCACTGGAACTTCAAAGAGGTTCAACATGATGCAATTGGATGCAATGTAATGCCAAACTGCAGCAACTGGGCGCCGAAAAAGCAGGTATTTGAACAGAGGGCAACAAATTCTGCTTAACAGCGTGGACAGAAAGCGCTGGCTGTCATTATCTCAAACTGATCCTCCTGATATTCAGAATTAGGCTCGCGACGTGGCTTGATTTAAATTCCATTACGAGCAGTCCTCCGCAGCTCCTTTGCGAGGGAGTCCGTGGCGTAAGACTAACATTTGAATGAGCTGAAATTGGGGTGCAATCGTGTGACACCATATAAATTGCCTCCACAGATGAGAAATGGAATGATAACATGAACTTGTGATTAGAGCCACGACAAGCAGAGAGTGCTTTTATTTTCAGGAGTACAGTTCTAAGAATTGAATGAAATAAGAGGAGGCAAAGCACTGAAACAAAGAAGGACTAGTGTAACAGAGTTAAACCTCTGAAGTCCATAGACACTTTTAAAAAAGGACTAAAAACATTCCTTTTTAGCAAAACCTTAGATGATTTTTAGATTATGTATGTATGTTTTCTGTTTTTAGCTGTTTTTTCCTTTTTTTTAATCCTTTTTATAATTGGATTGTTATGCTTTTAACCTGTAGCACTTTGACATTTCCTGTAATGTAAAGTGCATTACAAATAAATATTATTATTATTATTATTATTATTAAGTCCTGTAGATTTTGGTTCAAATTTGTCAACTTCCTATACATTCATTTCTGTCTCTGTTTAGCATCTTTCAGTCTGTCCTTACATCACATGCATGGCTCCTTTTTCTCCACACAAATTTGCAATAAATTATTTTTATCATTCAGTATTCCAGGTTTTCCTCAATTAGTTTGTTTTTGATCATCATACATCCGATTTTATGTTTTCCTGTATTATTTTTTAACAAAATCCCTTTTTGTGTCACTACTCTTCTAATGCACAACATGGGGGAAAAAATGACCAATATCTATTTTTAGCTAAGTAGCTTGCTTAGATAGTTACTTAGCTAACTTCTTGGCTAAGTAGCTTGCTAAGCTAACTTCTTAGCTAACTTCTTGGCTAAGTAGCTTGCTAAGCTAACTACTTAGGTAACTTCTTGGCTAAGTGGCTTGCTAAGCTGTCCTTACATCACATGCATGGCTCCTTTTTCTCCACATAAACGTGGCTATCAGTCAGATTTTTCATTTTATTTTAATTAAATTATAAAGCTGCCAGGAACCGAAAAATACAAACAAAAGACACAGGTGTCTATGAAAATGTACCATTTTTTTTACTATTTATACACACAAAAAAAGCATAAAGAATTATAAATAATACAACTGCAAAACAGTCTATTTGCATGTGAATTAAAAATAGTAATAGTTTTCATTGTAGAAAGAAAATTCACATTTTAAAAATGGTCTAAAAACGATTTTTTGAGTATTGATACTTTTGACAACCCTAGTACTGATTGATTTTACACTTATTGTGCACTTATTATTACAATTATTTAAACCATGTAATCTGTGAGTCAAATATTAATTTATTTTGAAGAAGTAAACTTAATTTATATATGGATATTTTACACAAAGATTCATGTTGGAGTTCTACTAATGAATTTTGATGTAGTCAACTCAAATACTCATCATGATGATATTCAGCATTTTTATTTTTATTGAGTATGCATACCTTTATATTACTGTCACATTTACAGGCTCCTTGAATACTTTCTTAGAGTGTAGCATCATTTTACATGGCCGAAATACCGATGCACATTTTCATCACGCTTCCTTATTTCCCCATGTGATTGTCCAGAGGTTAGAACTTCATAGGCAGTAGCTTTGAATCGTTTAAACATCATCTAAAGGAATATTGTTTAATTATAAATGAAATCCCCTTTTCTCCAAACTGCCTCTAGTTATTACGTTCAGGAATTAATTTGGAACATGAAAAAGCTGGTATCATTGACGCCGCCTGCAAGAGGTCCGCTTTCCTCAGAGATTAGTCATCTATCAGTAGTTGTCGGAAATTATTAGTTTCTCCATCTGTAACTGATTGATGTTAAAGTAAAGAGAAGAAACGAGGCAGAGGGAAAAAGAAACACAAGAAGCACAACATAGACAGAGATCAGTGCTATTTGTCGTGCCCACATGCATCACAGGACTTTGTTGTTCGCCACATTATAGGCCAGCGTTTTGAAGAAACACTCAGTGTGTAACAGTCAGCTTCAAGCCAGAGACTCCTTGTAAAGTAATAACTTGCTACTTCAGGATTTGTCAGAACTAAAAAAGCCATAAAATGACCACAAAAAGGAATCAAAATTACAAAAAAAGACACAAATTGACCACAAAATGATCAAAAAGGACACAAAATGGCCCGAAAAAGAAACTAAATCACCAAAAAGACACAAAACGACTAAAAAAAGACATAAAATGACCACGAAAAGGAATCAAAATGACCAAAAAAGACACAAATTGACCACAAAAAGAATCCAAATGACCAAAAAAGACACAAATTGACCACAAAAAGGAATCAAAATTACCAAAAAGACACAAATTGACCAAAACAAGGAATCAAAATGACCAAAAAAGACACAAATTGACCACAAATTGACCACAAAATGATCAAAAAAGACACAAAATTACCAAAAAAGGACACAAATGGCCCTAAAAAGAAACAAAGTCACCAAAAAGACACAAAACAACTAAAAAAAGACATAAAATGAGCACAAAAAGTAATCAAAATCACCAAAAAAGACACAAATTGACCACAAAATGATGAAAAAAGACACAACTCAACGAATCTAAAGGAATATTGTTTAATTATAAATGAAATCCCCTTTTCTCCAAACAGCCTCCAGTTATTACGTTCAGGAATTAATTTGGAACATGAAAAAGCTGGTATCATTGACGCCGCCTGCAAGAGGTCCGCTTTCCTCAGAGATTAGTCATCTATCAGTAGTTGTCGGAAATTATTAGTTTCTCCATCTGTAACTGATTGATGTTAAAGTAAAGCGAAGAAACGAGGCAGAGGGAAAAAGAAACACAAGAAGCACAACATAGACAGAGATCAGTGCTATTTGTCGTGCCCACATGCATCACAGGACTTTGTTGTTCGCCACATTGTAGGCCAGCGTTTTGAAGAAAGCTGACCTGCATACGCACAAGGAGAAGCTTTTGTACACTTATTTACCATAATTTGCTGCGAGCTGTTTTCTAAGGCTGGGGGAAGAAACCCAGCCCTTTGAGATAAGCGGCCCTTTGTTTTTAATCAAAGCCCTGGTTTGAATGAGAAAATGTTCCAAATGACTAGAGTCAAATGAAAAGGAGGTTTAGGCAGCCACAGCGCTTTTAGGAATCAAATCAAACCTCAGAACCACTGCTATGCGGGAGAAAAAGCTGTGAAAACACAATGAACTTTTCACTGCTTTGCACAAAGTTTTTGCCTTGTTCCCTTCCGAAAATATACTTGGCTATTAATATTCCCAGCATGGAGTGTCCTGGACTGACTGAACCATCACTTGGAATAGTTTGGTGTTATGTTACTGATCTGAAATCAAAATGTTTCAAGCCCATCTTTGTCATTTGTGACCTTGTCAATAGTCTGATGTGTTTTCAATCTAACAGCACTATCACACAAGGCGTGAAGGTGTTTGCTGCTGGGGTATGAACTCAATGTTCTTTACTGTGTTTCTGTGAATAAAGGTGGTTTTTCGATGACATATTGTTTCAAGCTGTAAAAATGTTTAGGGTGCAAATGTCATTTAAACAGGATAAATAGAATATTAGGTTTCATAGTGTGCAAAGATGAGATAAATGTTTTCGTAGTCAGCATAGATCAGAGCTGTCAAAGCTACTCCACTTCATAGGCCACATACACTGCAAAAACTAAAAAAGAAAAATAAATAACTGGAATTAGCAAATACATGCTTGAAACAAGTAAAATTATCTGCCAGTGCAGTAAGTAATTTCAACAAAAATGACCCACATTCATTCCCCATGTTATTTAATGCTGCTGTGTGTTTCTGTGCTCTATCTTTTGATATCAACTTATTTTTTGATTGAATATTCCAAGTATTTTTTAAATATCTTGTTTTTGATAACAACAGATCATTATTTCCATTTTGCCTCTCATACTATATGAATAGAAAATGTTTTTGTATTATTACATAGCTAACTACTTGGCTAAGTAGCTTGCTAAGCTAACTACTTAGCCAAGACGTTAGCTAAGAAGTTAGCTTAGCAAGCTACTTAGCTAAATACTTAGCCAAGAAGTTAGCTAAGTAGTTAGCTTAGCAAGCTACTTAGCAAAATACTTAGCCAAGAAGTTAGCTAAGTAGTTAGCTTAACAAGCTACTAAGCTAAATACTTAGCCAAGAAGTTAGCTAAGTAGTTAGCTTAACCAGCTACTTAGCTGGGCAGGGCAATTGGAGAGGGCAATTGGCATCAGAGGAAATAGGCATTTTTAAACAGATGTGTTTTGAGTTGTGATTTGAAATGGGGAGTGAATCAATGTTTCTGAGTTACATAAATATGAGTCGTATTTTGCTGCTTGTACAAATGTCCTATATGGATGTTTTTGAGGGGCACTTAAATGGGCGAGTTATGTAAAAATGAATCCTGCTTAAAGTTGTCATAAAGGGGTAAATGAATTGTGTTCTTAACGTATTTATTTCTGCTGTAAAGTTCGGTATGGTAACATTGGAGTCTATGGGGATTGACCCGCTTTTAGAGCCAGCCTCTAGTGGCCATTCGAGGAAGTGCAGTTTTTTAACACTTCCATGTTGGGTTCATTTTTCAGCTACTTGGGCTCAGTCACTTAATAGACATTTATTCAAATGAAAATCTTCAAAATTATAACTTGAAAGACTCTGAGTGTCAGTGAATTTGGAGGGGAGGAGGAGGAGGAGGAGGTGCAGAGAGTCAGACAGATTGAATATATATTTTAGGAATAGATGGAATCCACTTCTCGAGACTCACATTTTCTCTCCACAATGGCCACAGCTGCTGGTGGACCTTGGCTGGCCGGCTCTGCGGCCCACTCCTCCATCACTCAGCAGCTGTCTATACTTTTGGGATGACTAACTTCTTTTGTGCCCTAAAATGAAACGGCCACCCCTGCCTCTACATTTTAATGTCCAGTAAGACACATATATTAGGTTTAATAAATCTCTGCATGCTGGAGTTATCTTCATGCTAATAAGGTCCTATCGCCTCAGAATGAGTCTGCAGCCAGTCGTCTCAACCTCAGCACCCCTGTGTCTGGCAGGATGATGTATAGCTGTGCTAACTACTGGAACACTTCAAACAGCAGAAGTGAATTATAATATTCCCATTGTCCCGGAGGAGTAATTCAACTGTTGTGGACTGGACGGGACTCTAATACTAAAGCTTTTATATCACTTAAACAACAAGATCTCCAACCTAAACGACAGAATACACCGTTTGGCAATTTCACCCGTAATGACACACGAGTGTTTCGTAGCTCGTGGTACAGCGGGGCATTCTAGAAATAGCAAACACGTCATTATATGAATTTAAGCTACAAAGCCACAAAACCCTAAGCTACAAAACCCTAACCTAGGTTTAGGGCAAAAAACTTCCTGGTAATGCGTTATAACAGACAGTTGAAAAAGAAAATAAATACACACAGGGTTCGTACGGGTGCTTGAAATCCTTGAAAATGCTTAAATTTTAATGTTGTATTTTCAAGGTGTGAAAAGTGCTTGGATTTTGGATAAAGTGCATATATTAGGTTTAATAAACCTCTGCATGCTGGAGTTATCTTCATGCTAATAAGGTCCTATCGCCTCAGAATGAGTCTGCAGCCAGTCTCAACCTCAACACCCCTGTGTCTGGCAGGATGATGTATAGCTGTGCTAACTACTGGACCACTTCAAACAGTAGAACTGAATTATAATATTCCCATTGTCCCGGAGGAGTAATTCAACTGTTGTGGACTGGACGGGACTCTAATACTAAAGCTTTGTTCTTCATATTTGTCAACTCACTCAACCCTAAACCACATCCAAGTAATATATCAGGGTCCGGACAGCATAAATCTCTTTGAACTGGCCTTCACTGTCCTGTGGCTCCTGTTTAAAAGGTCCGCAGCCGACCAGTGTACGCTAACTATCTCTCCCCATATCTCTGAAGGTCTTTTAGAAGTCACCACTAACTAGAAGCTGGGGAATAGACTGTCTGGCTTGACGGAGAAGAGAAGGGGGGTCCCCCCAAGAGGCTCCGTCAGTCCCCGACGCTCACACCTCATACAGATTCTCTTTCATGTGGACTATTAGCATCAGGTAACGCTGCAGCCCACCGCTTTGAAGTCAAGGCAGATATCAAAGGATCAGGGAGAGACGGGGAAAGTTGACGTAGACGAGGAGTGTATTTAGATATGACTGGTTCACTGCATGTCAATGAGCTGAATGTAGTGTAAAAACGGCATTAATATCACCGCTGACGGCAATCACTACTGCAAGTGCAATCCTCTCATTAAAATAGAGCAAAATAAATAAATAAACCTTTATTCCCATTGGTTGTATTGAGTGAGAAACTAAGTCATGTTCAAGACATTAATTTTGTAGTATTTTTCCCATAATTGTGAAGGCTGCCAAGCCAACAGAAACCCCAGCCAGGTCAAAAGCCTTTTCAAAGCCAAAAATAACACCAAATGCCCATTCCCATGCCTCCCCTTTGAGTCCATGAACAGCATGACAGTTGAGTGTTGGTTATCTGAACTGATAATTCATATGTACCAGTGAATCACGCCAAATTTCCCCCATTTCGCCTGGAAAGGGGATTTGGCAGTTGGGTTTTTCTCTTGAGTTGTTGGTAGCCTACCACTTACAAAACAGACTTGATAGTGGGACAAATAACATACTGACGGATTCTGTCTTTCTGTAGAAAATATTTGGTTAATACGTAGGTAGACATGATACAATAATACATTAACATAGTGTCCTTGCCATCACCTTATTCACCTTATTCTCCATTGCATATGTTCGAAATCATGTGTGTTGACGTGTTCAACATATTATTTCATTTTAAATGTATTTACAGCTCCGTTTCAGGCAGTGCACCTGAATTTCGTTGTCTGTAACTATGAAATGACAATGAAGGAACCTTGAGTCTTCCGACGGGCCAAAATAAAGTTCAGAGTGGTGGCCATCTTCATCTTGGTGGTTGCTGACTCCTCCTAACTCCTGGCTAATCCAAAAATCTGAGTTGGCTGATTACCGTGGCTAACCGCCTTTGACCCCATGGCTAGACCACAGACTGTATATAAATAATGGACGTAGTCACCATGATGTCACCCATTGGTGGACTTGTTTGAAGCATCGATTTTGGCCATACAGCTGTCGCCATCTTGCTTTACATCCATCGCCATCTTTGTTTTTTGAAACCGGAGAGAATGATTTTTGGACAGAGGAGTTGCCAGGATGGATGTGTCTAAAAATAAAACTTTAACGCTAACACAAAATGTAGGTTACTTACCGAAAATATTGAACAGCCGATACTTGGAGTTTATTACAACCGAACGCGGAACAAGACATTTTTAAATGACCAAATGGTTCAAATAAACTTACAAGAACCAAAAAACGCAGTGAAAGGGTCAAAGTTCAGAGGTGCTATTTAGATGTACACGTTGTCGTAGATAGGCATTGTTTTTCTTCTGTCCTGATGACACCTCAACTTGTTAGCAACCTGTCAATCAAAGGTAGCCACGCCCCAAATCATACCCTGCTTAAACATCTATGTTTTTCTGAATAGGACCATTATTTACACAGTTAACATGATGTCTTGAAGACTTGAAAGTAGTGATTGAGACCATAATCACAAGATTTTTTTCTGAGGTAATAAATCAAGTGAGAAGTTGTCACATTTTGTGTTGAGATAGATAGGACCAGAGTTTTTTTGCAACCGCAGTTGGCGACTCCTGTTGCATTTTTGAAAGATTGCAGGCTTGAGACACTTCCAGCTCAGACCGGGAGGTTGCCGCCTGGTCTAGGACCATTATTTACACAGTTAACATCATATTGTCTTGAAGACTTGAAACTAGCGATTGAGACATAATCTGGACACAAGCATTTTTTTCTGAGGTAATAAATCAAATGAGAAGTCGTCTCATTTTGTATTGAGATAGATAGGACCGGAGTTCTTTTGCAACCGCAGTTGGTGACCCCTGTTGGAATTTTGAAAGATTGAATCTGTAGTGTTGTTTTTTCAGTGTTGATAATTTTGAGTTGGTGGGTGTTGATTTTGGAGTTGTTTTAACACTTGTAGTGATCACAAAGCTCTGCCAGTGTTGTTACATGTTAACACCTGAGTTAGATTCACTTCAGTTGGAGTTGATTTTCAGATCGTGAGACTTGTATGTTCGGCTAAAGACAGAATGCACTTTTAATGTATCATAAAACAAAACAATGAATGTTGATTATCACATTAGTGAAAGGAAATAACATGATTTTAGGGTTAAAAATACACTTTAAGGTGTCAAAGTAACACAATGTATGTTAAAAATTAACACTCACAGTGAAAGGGAATAACACGATTTTAGTGTTGAAAATACACTTTAATATGTCATAAAATAACACAATGTATTTTCAAAATGAACACTCAAAGTGAAAAGGAATAACACAATTTTGAGTTAAAAGTGCACTTATGTTGTGTCATAAAACACCAAGGGTGTCAAATATTTAACAATATTAAAGAGTTAAAATATTAACACTTTTCAAAGTGTAATTTTTACTCAGAATCTGTGAGAAAAAGTGTTAAATTTAACACTCTGTGAGTTGAATTAACACTCCAGATTAGTCCATAAATTTAAAAGTGCCAAGCAGCAAAGGAGCAGTCGTACTTTCCGTGCAAACACTACAGCTCCTTTAAGACCAATGAAGTTCCCATGTCTTGCTTCCCGGCTCTCTCTATGCAGAGACAACACACTCTGCTCTGCATAGGTGTAAAATGTAGATATACTTATTTATTCAGTCCCTTTTTATGCCCTTTAATTGGGCAACAACCTCATTTTTACACATGTTGTTGAAAATATAGACTTGAAACACTAATTAACACTCTCAGTTCTCTGACTCTCTATTGGAGCCGGTCTCGAGCGATTAACTGCAGTTTTAGCACTGTGCTAACACATTTTAAACATTGGAAGAAATTGTGAAGAATCCCAAGTTGAGTTCAGTTCAGTTTAGTGTTATATATGGCAATAGAAAATCAGTGAATCCTCAGGATGAACCAGGAGATGTTTATACTATATATATATATATTTATACATATATACATATATATATATATATATATATATATATATATATATATATATATATATACATATATACATTTGTGCGATAATTCTAATGTTTTTACACACGTTTTAATTTTTGTTCTTTCATTTTATCTATTATTTTATCTAATGCTTGTTCACTGTTTTGATGATGTTCTCTTATTTTTGTTTTAACTGTTGAGATAGAAATAGATAAATAAATAAATTAAATTAAACACACACACACACACAAACATATATATAATTCAGTTAGTGCTGTAATCCTTAAAATCCTCCTCCAGATATGTTCTAAATTATGTAAATATACTCAGATTTTCTTAAACATGGCTTTTTAGATAACATAATATGAAGAAAAAATACAACCCCCCCTCCATCAAAAAATGAAAAAATACCTTAAAGGGGCCTTGAAGCACATCTTCTCCTTCTTTCTCATTGATAAATTCTGAATCTGGCTTACACCGATGGATACAATTTCACAACATCTAAACTCCACAAAATGTTCCTCTTCACTTGCATAAAAGAGAAGTGAATGAGCAGCAAGTATTTGCAAATATTAATTTTGCGAATGTGTGTACAATGTAGGTTTTTTAAACACATTTTAATTGCTCCACTGCTTGTCAGAAACCAGTCTTATGCTAACTGAACTAACAGATGTTCGTCTCTAAATGAGTGACATGTGATGGATCTCATCCTTGTCTGTATCAAGAATTGTTCATGTGGCTTTTAAAATGTCACAGACAAATATTAAGAAAAGTTACAGACAACAAAATAGTCAAAGAAACTTTAAATTGTATGGTAGAATAAGTGTCATGACCCCCAATTAACAATAAATGGAAGCTGGGAGCAGGTGGGCACTGTTAAATTACCCAGCATCCTCAGCACTGAAAAAAAGAATAATAAAAAAAAACAGCATGTGACACAAAAAAAGTAATGGTTATCAAACTGGAATTTGGAAGATGTGAAAAATATAAACAGAAAAAGCCACACTGTGACAACATGACAGCATTTCTGTATTTTTAACAGTGTCGTGGGGGAAAGACGGAGTGTCAAGGGAAAGTTGCGAACATGTCAGATACGCTGCTGTTACTGCGAAAGTTAATCTGCCAGTGTTGCATATTCCCCCGTGTTAAAAAGAGGCTCATGACCCAGCACTCCAGATGTGTTTCTCACACACCACTTTGCGCTAAGACTCTCCTCTGTGTGGTGAGCTTCGATCCAGAGCAGTCCAAGCAGCACGAGCGCTGCAGGGGAGGGGAGATTTAGCTGAAGTGCTTCCACCCTGCTATGTTAATCCTGTGGCTGCAAAGAGAGGGAGGATAACAGAGAGACAGGGGCGAGGGAGACCGGGGGCTTGCATCTAACCAGGGAGGGTTTTTCAGGTTCAGCCAAGTGGGAACACTAGATATGTGGGGTATTGGAAGGAAGCCTGATACCCACAGGCTTAGGCACAAACCCTGCTTTACAATTATGCACACATTCATATATAGGCAGGTGACACGCTGGGCCAAGTCGAACCTTTTCACAGCACGAAGCACAATGTGTCACCCCCCCCAGTGTAGATGAAATAAAGAAAATGTCTATCATAAGGTTGTTTTATTAAAGGCTACACTTGAAATGAATCAATTTGCTTTGTACTACACTGTACTAACCCTCTGCTATTTAATGTCAGTGCACTGATTGTAAGACAGAATTTTATGTTCACACAAAGGAACAAATAAAGTTTCTCACAATGCAGTGTTACCATTGAATAGATGTGTAAATTAGGTTTTGGAGTATTTTTAGTGATTGTGAAGATTGTATTCTTACTTTTAAATAAATAGCAGAAATTGTAAACAATTCCAAGTTGATGTGTTTTGTGCAACCAATAGTGTATATACACATTATACACATGTATATACATGTGTGTACACATATATATGTGTGTGTATATACGTATATACATTTGTGCAATAATTCTAATGTTTTTACACATATTTTAATGTGTGTTCTATTATTTTATCTAATTTTGGTCACTGTTTTAATGATGTTCTCTTATTTTTGTTTTAACTGTTGTAATACCTCAAAGATATTGTATTTTGTAAAGCACCTTGTTTTGAAAGGTGCTATAGAAATAGCTAGGTAAAGAAATAAATGAAAAATAATAAAAAATAAAAATTATATATATATATATATTGTTAGTGCTGTAATACTTCCTCCTCCAGACATGTTCTAAATTATGTAAATATACTCATATTTTCTTAAACATGGTTTTTTGGATAACATAACAAAAATACAAAATCTATGACTATCAGATGTATCTGAATGGTAAGTGTAGTTAACATCTTTATGTGTGAGACATACAATAATATGCACTGGTTACAGGTTTCTTTTTCAGCTTCTGCATATTGGACAGTAATTATTGTACCAAAATCGGGGTCTTCTTTATGTCCCCTCAGCCCTCTGTTCCTCAGTTCTATGAAAATTTCCCTCTCTCTCTATGTCGTCCTCAGACGAGCCTTCCATCTTTGCTTCCAGTCATCCCGATTCTCCATACATCTGGCCAGTTCATTGGTACTTTGTGCTCCTGCATCGTCCTTGAGTACGTCCACATATGTTGGTGTGGGACGTTCCACAGACCAGCGCCCGTGCGTTGGTTCCCACAGCACAAGTTTGCTGGCCGACAGTTCTTGGTGCCTTTGGCAGTGTCCTGCTAGTCTCATTCTCCTAGCTGTTATTTTCTGGCTCAACCTTGGAATGCCCTAATATAGAGTCTTGTTGGTAACATGTGTACCCTTACTGATGTTTAATACTGCACACCGCATTCTGGTGCAGCACCCGTCTAGAGACTTCTGCAAGGTTGGCTTCATCCCCCATCAAAATAAGGCCCTATGTTCCCTCAGCACAGGAATGGTCCTTCCCTAATGCACATAATGTGTGGTTAGGCTTAGGGTTAGCCCTCAGCCCTATAAGGGAACATAGACACACTTCCTCCAAATCTATCTCACCCATTTATACATTTGAATCTCAGATTGTAACATAGTAATGCGAAACACCTTCTACTGACAAACTTTACAGTCAGTACAGTCAAGGTCAGACATTTCAAGCTGCTTAAACATCAGGAAAACACATTTTTTGAATGCAGACGGACTTTTTTTTTTTTTTACATGTGTGGTCCTCATGGGAACAACAGGTGGAGTTTATTACAACTGCTTTGTCAGGAATACAACCTAAGATGAAGTGATTAATTTATTTTACAGTGCAACCAAATTAACTCATGTTTCCATAAAGTAGTCTGTCAATAATAATTGCAACTTTAATGTGTTTTTTCAACAGCAGGACAGTCTGCAGCTTGGGGACACATCCTGTACTGTCTGAACTGCAAATTTTCACATGCTGCTCTCCCACTGTCATCACTTCAATTTCCTAATCGCTTCCATTAATAAAGATGATTGGGGTCAAAAGTTCTCAACTAGGCTACTGGATGTGCTTGTGTGTGCGTGAGACAGACAATAAGCATAGTGTGTAGTTGTTGTTTTTTTTTTCTTTCTCCAAGCTGCACTCATCTGCCGCTTTAAACAAACACGCAGATAATCATTCGGATGATTGTGATGTTAACCACAGCTGCATTAAAACAATGAGTCATTCACCAAAAGCTGCAATTATTGGTATTAAAACCTAGAGCATGTAACCCTTCCAGAGAGTGGTTCAACAAGTCATCTCAGGAAACAATGTGCACACTATGTGGAATTCAAGTGGCCCACTTGTAGCACAAAATCAACGAATAAAAAGACAAACAAAAGCAGAAAATGAGTGAGAAAACACACAAAACACTCGCTTTGACTATTTGGTAAAAACAGACAAATGAAATGGATTTCAAGCTTACGCCCTTTGCTCTCCTCCTCTCAGTTTCTCTCTTGCCCCCGAGCCCCCTCCCCACCACCAAAAAATGCTTTAGTTAAAGTGATATTAGGCGAGAAGCGAGTGTGGGCGGTGATTTTTGGTTAAATGTGGGGGTAATCAGCTTAATGCAGAGTTAAAGGGCCGATGGGACGCCGGCCAAATCTCTGGGCTATTAAAGTCGCACCATGTCCCTGGCGGTGACCTCATCCTCAGCTTTAATTATGGCAATAGTGTCTATCTCCTTTGGCTCCTCTCGTTCACCCCTCTCTGCCTCGCTCTCTCCATCTCTCACCGTTTGTCTCTTTCTTCCTTTGCAGCCCTCTGCTGCACTGTAAAAAAAAAAAAAAAGTCTGTAGTTTTTACATTGAAAAACTGCTAAACCATGACAGTAAAAAACACTAAAATGATAAATGGGTTAATTCAGTTTCAGTAACAATGAAACACTGTAAATGTATATATCAGCCAAAACAGTATATTTTACAATTTTAAAAAAATGCATTACTCCACTGTAAAATACACTGGCAACAGTGTTTGTAACAAAAATATACTGTTATATAAATATATGCAAGACATCCCTGTAATTTTAGCATTTCTTTTTAGTAAAAATACTTTTTCTCACTGTTAAATGAACTAAACACCATATTAAATTATGTATTTGTAAAGATATTTAAATACAATATATATATATATATATATATATATATATATATAAAGATAGTCTATAAATTATAAAAATATCAGTAATAGTATCAATAATAATATAATAAGCAGAGGAGAATTGGGAGGAATTTATAAGTGTAGACTTCTTCCTACTCCCTTTTGAACATGTATGATTTAATTTTATCTGAGAGAAATTAACAATTGAGCTGTTGCTTGTACAGGTTTGACCTGTTCTCGTTTTTTCTTTTTTCTCTTTTTTTTTCTCTCATTGTATATTTCCTTTCATTTCACTTTTATTTTATCTTATTTTTAGTGTTTTTGTTGACTTTTACATGTTCGAAATAAAATTTTCAATCAATATCTCTAACAAAAATATACTGTAATATTTAATGGTAAAATCTCTAATTTATGCGGCATTTATGAAATATTTTCACTCAGCTGCAGATGTTGTGCTCTCCCTTCACACTTCTGTTATTTCTTTTCTTTCATCTCTGTCTCCCAGTCCTGTCCACCTCTGTCATATTGTATGTGTGTTAAGTATACGTTTTGGACGGGTTGTTGCTTAATTTCGTTGTCCTAGTACTTGTTACTCTGTGCAATGACAATAAAGGAAACTCTGACTACTAAACACCATATCTCTAACAAAAATATACTGTAATATTTAATGGTAAAATCTTCCATTTGTGCAGCATTTATGAATTATTTTCTTGTCAATGATATGGCAGAGCAGGGTTTATTTTTTTATGGTAAAATATGGAATAAAATGGCAATCTTAAACGTGAAATCAACAGTGCTAATATCCTTTTACCGTAATATTAGAAAAAGTTGCACCGCATTTATTACGGTAAGGTTCTGGCAACCACAGCTGCGGTTTTTTACCGTAAAAGCAACATTTTTTTTACAGTGTTCAGCATCCCCCCTTGTTCCTATGTGTTGTAAACCTCATTTAAACTTGCTCAGCACTCTCTCACTCACTTTCTCAGCTGCAGATGTTGCGCTCTCCCTTCACACTTGTGTTATTTCTGATCCTTCGTTCCCTTTTCCACCCTCACCCCCTTCCTCTCCCCTTCTGTTCCAACCCCTCCTTTCCCCCTTTCTGAATCCCCACCTCCACCCATCCCCTCTTATCTCCCATCAAGTTTTCCTCTCCTCCGTCCTCCATCCTCCCTCCTCCTGCGCTTTGTCATTTTTGTCAGAGCGTGCCTGAAGTGAGTGACAGCAGCGAGGTGAAAAGTGTGCCGCTGATTTGATTATTAGGCGGGAGGCCGGCGGGTGGTCTGGCGCTATAATGATCATTCTGAGGAAAGGTTTTTAATAATTACAAGTTAAAAACCAGCCTACAGTAGTAAACGCTGCCATCAGATGAGCCCCATGGGAAGCAGCAGTTAAAGTTTCTTGCATTTACTTTTCTTCCCCCTCTTCACTTTCTCTCTCTTCTGCTGTCTCCTGACATTTCACTGACTCCCTCCCTGACATGGCTCATTCTTCATCTACATCTTCCTCATCCTTTTTGCTTCCCTTGTACTCTTTCTGAAAAAAACACAATAAAATTACATAATCTGTCTGTCTAATTCCTTCTGGTTCCATCTCTCCACTCCTTCGTGCCACTTTACTCCCTCCGTTTTCATCACCTTCAATCCCTTTTTGTCAAACTCCTCTCTGTATTATTACATAGCTAACTACTTGGCTAAGTAGCTTGCTTGTAGCTAGCTTAGCAAGCCACTTAGCTAAATACTTAGCCAAGAAGTTAGCTAAGTAGTTAGCTTAGCAAGCTACTTAGCTAAATACTTAGCCAAGAAGTTAGCTAAGTAGTTAGCTTAGCAAGCTACTTAGCTAAATACTTAGCCAAGAAGTTAGCTAAGTAGTTAGCTTAGCAAGCTACTTAGCTAAATACTTAGCCAAGAAGTTAGCTACCGGTAAGTAGTTAGCTAAGCAAGCTACTTAGCTAAAAAAAAGTAGATATGGGTCATTTTGACCCATGTTGTGCATTAGAAGGGTAGTGACACAAAAAGGGATTTTATTTAAAAAACAATAAAGGAAAACATAAAATTAGGATTTATGATGATCAAAAACAAACTAATTGAGGAAATCCTGGAATACGGAATGATACAAATAATTTATTGCAAAGATATAGAACATAAAAACTTTGCATTTACTTTTCTTTCCCCTCTTCACTTTCTCTCTTCTGCTGTCTCCTGGCATTTCACTGACTCCCTTCCTGACATGGCTCATTCTTCATCCACGTCTTCCTCATCCTTTTTGCTTCCCTTGTACTCTTTCGGAAAAAACACAATAAAATTACATAACCTGTCCGTCTAATTCCTTCTGCGTCGTGGTTCCATCTCTCCACTCCCTCGTGCCACTTTACTCCCTCCGTTTTCATCACCTTCAATCCCTTTTTGTCAAACTTCTGTCTCACCTCTTATCCACTACCTCTACTCTCTTTTTTCTCTTCCCTTAATCATCTCATTCTTCTTTATCTCTATTTTACTCCCTCTTCTTTTTTATTCCGCCACAGGCTTTGCTCGCTTCCTGTTACAATGCGGTATCAATATTGCAAAGAGAACCACTGGTGGCTGCTCACGTTCAACCACTCACATAAATTCTTAATTCCCTTAATTCATCTTCATGGGCTTTACACACACACACACACACACAACCTCTCAAACCCCAGGGGGAGATGAACACAAAATCTGTAGATACACACACACAAAGAACAGCCAACATTTGGTAAAATACACACGAGCACAGGCTGAAACATGCATACACACACAAGTAAACATACAGAAAGTGTCACACACCCGTAACATCACTGCCAAACATCTGTTGGCACATCTATAATTTCAACAGAACCCCGGTATGCCATTGAGATGCACACATTGCCAGCTGGGCTCAAACTCCTGCCAGACTCACAGCTGCAGTGTGTGTGTGTGTGTGTGTGTGGAGGATGGGGGTGCCTCATGAATGTGTGTGTCTTTAGCAAGAAAAACACACATCTGAGTACATTTAATTATTGCCTTTGCATGTGTTATATACCTTGAAATGATGCGTGTCACTAATCATATCTCCAGCAAGTCAATGAGGATCAAGAGCGCGACTTGTTAGCGTAGCATCTTTTCCTGCACTGAATGCTTTGAAGTGGAGCCAGTCACCGTGCATCAGTCCAACATGACAGCCAGCGGTTAATGTCGGCACGTCTTTATATTCTGCATGCGCTATTTATTCACCTGTACGATATAAACAAGACATCTCTGTATTAATTAGCTGCTTATTAGAATGCAAATAAGTAACATATTGACTCTTAATTAGTCATTATTAAGTACTTATTAATGCCTTATTCTGCATGCATTACTACAACCAGTAAGCCATTAACCCTTTGATGCACAATATATTGAAACCCCTTGTAATGCACAACATGGGTCAAAAATGACCCGCACGTAATGTTTCTGTGCTCTATTTTTTAATATCAACCTATTTTATGATTGAATATTCCAAGTATTCTTTAAATATCTTGTTTTTGATAAAAACAGATCAATATTTCCATTTTGCTTCTCAAGAAAAAAAGTTTTTGTATTATTGCATAGCTAACTACTTGGCTAAGTAGCTTGCTAAGCTAACTACTTAGCCTATAAGCTAGCTAAGTAGTTAGCTTAGCCATTAAAAATGGATATGGGTCATTTTGACCCATGTTGTGCATTAGAAGAGTAGTGACACAAAAAGGGATTTTATTTAAAAAAATAATAAAGGAAAACATAAAATTAGGATTTATGATGATCAAAAACAAACTAATTGAGGAAATCCTGGAATACTGAATGATGAAAATAATTTATTGCAAAGATATAGAAAATAAAAACTCTGTCGGGTCACTTTCAACCCATGTTGTGCATCAAAGGGTTAACTAAGAGTTTTCTCTCAATAACCTCAGAATTATTGCTTATTAGTAGTAAGTAAGTAGCGGGTCAGTGGTAGACCAACATTGGCGCAAAGTGACCCACTTTGTAGAGAAATGATTGACATTACAATCTACCAATCCTCATCCAAAAGGAGCCACCAGTCACGACAAAGGTCTGGAGAAGGTGGCTATTTGCCGTTTCCATGGTTACGCTCACCGCTATGTAGAGACTTATAAAGTCCATACAAAGTAAAGCATATTAAGATCATAACTCATATAAAACAACTTCCTTACTTTCTACTAATAAGCAATAATTCTGAGGTTATTGAGGGAAAACTCTTATTAATGGCTTACTGGTTGTATAATAAGGCCATGCAGAATAAGGCATAAATAACTACTTAATAATGACTAATTAAGAGCCAATATGTTACTTATTTGCATGCTAATAAGCAACTAATTAATGTTGAATATGTGTACCCTAATATAAAGTGTAACCGTAACATGGTCTGGGTTATAAAAGGCACATTTTCCTCCTTTGCACCTTAAATCTGATCTGCTTTCTATGAATGCAACTAATCAGAGCCTTAAGAAGTTGGACTGTTTTTATCATTGTGCTCTAAATTTCATTACTGGTTTGAGTTATCGCACACATCATTGTACTCTGTATGTTCACAGGCTCTCTCATTGGTTAGTTTTTATCTATAAATGTATTCTTGGGCTGCTTCCCTCATACCTGTGTACATAAATGTGTCGAAACAAAAGTCAACATGGTCTACAATCGCAAACCATTGTACAGATGTTGGTGCCAAGAGTGAGAACTGAGTTAGGTCAGAAAGCTTTAAGTTACGCCCCTTTATCATGGAACAAATTGCAAAAGGACTTAAAACTGTCTGAGTTGATCACAATCGGTGAATTTAATTCGATTCTAAAGGATAAAGAAATCATTTCCCTTGCTCGGTGTGACTGCTCTTTATAAGTCTCTACTGAGGCTCCTTCAGTGTTGTTGTGATGGCTATTTTTGTATTTAGTTGTTCATGATAACTGTGTTCAAATGTTTATACTTGTCTCTTTTTATGCTGCTTTCTTGGCCAGGTCTCTCTTGGAAAAGAGATTTTTCAATCTCAATGAGACTTTTACCTGGTTAAATAAAGGATATGTATAAAGGGACGGTATTTTTTCTCTTACCTGTAGTGTTATTTATCTCTCTATCTGGTTTTAGTGCAGATGGCCCAGTTTAAGAGATAACGGCCGTAGAGACTAATGGCTTCTCTCAAATTGTTCTGAAACTATTCAGTCAAAATCACAGTTTTTGATCATATTTACATTTAAATTTACAGTAGAAATCCCTCTCATTGTATTTTTTTCACGGTGAAGTTCTGGCAACCACAGATGCCGGTATTTTGCTGTAAATTAAACATATTTTTTATAGTGTATATTCCAAATTAATTTGGGTTGAGTTTTGGGAATTTTGAGGGATTTTGATTGAAATTTGCAGGGAATACACATAAAAAGAGCAATACTAAATATCATGGCATGTTTTTGTCAACAGTAAGCCCATTTACTCGAATTCCAGCATGCACTGCATTCAGCTGCACTCTCATCCATCATGTGCTGATAATTGGCCATTGTCCCATTAAATAGCAATCAACCGTGTGCATGCACAGTGCATTCTCTCATCACATGTGCAGCCCACTCTACTGCACTGTCTGAGCCAAAGGACTGCATCTCTTCATGTGAGCTTTAATTATCTACCACTACTGGAGTGAATGCATTTCTATTTTTCATGATATTCCAGTTAATCAGCAGATAGTAGCCTAAAGCAAAGCATACAGGTCATAAATCTGCTAGTTTTTGCTAGCTAACTGTTACCGTGTGGGCTGTAGCTTGAACTTGCTAATGCTACTAGAGGAGTTTTGATGAATCTATTTTCATTCAATTTTTATTGTAAAGCATTTCTTCTATAAATGAGTTTAAGTTTGCATACAGCCCACAATGTTGGAATACATT
Organism: Centropristis striata; assembly: GCF_030273125.1. NCBI lineage: Eukaryota > Metazoa > Chordata > Actinopteri > Perciformes > Serranidae > Centropristis > Centropristis striata. The sequence continues at coordinate 6,864,397 of NC_081517.1, read as the reverse complement.
CCTCCATTAGCTAACTCACCATATGGCACATTCTATATTGTATGAATTTGACAAATTAATTGGTTACATTTGCTAATGTTTAGTTTCTATATGCATGTGAAATAAGAAAAAACAACCTCAGCAAATAACCTCTATTTTCCCTTTTTTTCTGATAAATCCTCATTAGTTCCAATGGAAAGTTTCCACCTTGAATATTCCCTGAATTTTGCAACCCCAACTTTGAACCTGAGCTTTAAGACAACATGGATGAGAAGTATAGTGACGATAAATCATCCAGGCCAGTTCATCGTCTCACGTTAGGTTATTGCAGACATTCCTGTATGAGCATATATGTCAAACATGAGAAACAAAAACACAGAAATATTAAAGATATGTTCTAAAACAGCTTCAGCATTTTATCATTCTAGTTTGTCCAGTAATAACAAGTTATTTTTTTCAGTGTTAAAAGGCCCTGCAAGCATGTTTGGCTCACAGTAAAAGAAGGGCAAAAAACATTTCAGGCTACCTTTTACGTAACTTCCAGTGCTCACGTCATCTTCGTAACTACTTAATTTAATACATTTATGTACATTTATTTACAGTTTATACTGTCTTTTATAACGCCTTACCAGGAAGTTTTTTGCCCTAAACCTAGGTCAGTGGTTTTGTAGCCTAAATTCACAGAAACTGCAGCCTTTTTACAACCGTGAACCTCTCATATGTGTCGTTATGGGATGTAACTGTCTATTCTATAGTATATATAGATATATATATCTATATATACTAGATAGATAGATATATGTATATCTATATTTTTGTTGTTTCTTTGGTCATTCTGTCTTCTCATTTTGTGTCTTTTTTGTTTATTTTGTGTCTTTTTGGTCATTTTGTATCTTTGTTGGTCATTTTCTGTGTGTTGTGTCTTTTTTAGTTATTTTGTGTCTTTTTTGGTCATTTTGTGTCTTTTTTAGTTATTTTGTGTCTTTTTTTGTCTTTTTTTGTCATTTTGTGTCTTTTTTTGTTATTTTGTGTCTTTTTTGGTCATTTTGTGTCCTCTGTGGGTTTTTTTTTTTGTAATTCTGTCTTCTCATTTTGTGTCTTTTATGGTCTTTTTTGGTCATTTTGTATTTTTTTGGTCATTTTGTGTCTTTTTTGGTCATTTTGTATCTTTTTTTGGTCATTTTGTATCTTTTTTTGGTCATTTTGTGTCTTTTTTGGACATTTTGTGTCTTTTTTTTAGTCATTTTGTGTCTTTTTTGGTCATTTTGTGTCTTTTATTAGTCATTTTGTGTCTTTTTTAGTTATTTTGTGTCTTTTTTTGTCATTTTGTGTCCTCTGTGTTTTTTTTGTTGGTAATTCTGTCTTATCATTTTGTGCCTTTTATGGTCTTTTTTGGTCATTTTGTATTTTCTGGTAATTTTGTGTTTTTTTTTAGTTATTTTGTCTTTTTTGGTCATTTTGTGTCTTTTTTGGTCATTTTGTGTCCTCTGGGTTTTTTTGGTTATCCTTTCTTCTCATTTTGTGTCTTTTTGTGTCTTTTTTGGTCATTTTGTGTCTTTTTTTGGTCATTGGTCTGTCTATTCTGTCATTTAGGTTGGAGATCTTGTTGCTTAAATGCTCTTCCCAAGGTCCACATGACTTTCAAACCTGAGACCTATAATGTTTGCTTAGACAAAACTTTATCTTCTCTTCAGAATTATCATTCATATGGTTTCTTGTCTGACAACTCCTCACTTCACTTTGTGAACATTATTCACCTGAAGATTGACTACGAACCTACTATTGGGATTTTCTTTGCAAAAACAGATAAAGATATATCTATTTTAGATACGTCTATGATGGGGAGTTTAGGGAAATCCCAGATCTTTTAAAAGAAAAAAAAATATATGAGGCAATGAACAGCTTAAGGAGCAAAATGTTATCTTCAGTATCGTCTTTAAAATGGTTAACTTTAGCATATTCACATTTTTAACACCGACAAGCCAAGAGCTACTGTGCTTGAAGGAGGTTAATTCATCACAGTGTGGAAAAACCTTTGGATTTGAGTAGTTTCAAAAAATATGACTAATGTGCCATTCGAGAGCGCTATTCATGTCTGAATTAACAAATTGACGTTTCCATTTCCATCGGAGTAACCTCTTGTGCTGATTGTGTATCGGCTTGTTTAGTTATATTACTATGATGGATTTGGATAGGTAGTTTTATACAGATATTATGCCATTATGATGTTTTTTTCCCCATGTGGTATTCTGAATAAGGTGAGATATTGATTTGCATGAAAAGTACATTGCTCCATCCATCAGTTCTGGAGGGTGTCTGTGAGATTGGATGGGTGTTTGCAGAGATAGAAGTATTGATTTAATATCTTAGTATTCATACCTTGAGGTCCTTGCAAAGATTGGCAGGCTCAATTTCATTTTAATTATACCTTAAGGTGCTGCTGTCTGTATTTAATTGCAAAACATCTGAAATATTACATGCTGCTATTTGATCTCAATAGACTATGTTCCATATTTGGTGCGTTTTCTTCCTGTCCTAAGGAGAAGGAAGAATTGTGCAACTTTTGTCCAAGTCAACAAGATGAGCGCTCAGGATTTACTGTACATCTGAAGACTTGATCCTGCTACAGTGAGCCTGTTAGCTCCATGGAGTCTTATTTGTCCATTTTTGAATCCTTTTCATGTCTTTTCGTGTCCTTGTAAGTCATTTTGTGTCTTCTTTGGTCATTTGTGTCTTTTTTTGGTAATTTTGTGTCTGTTGTGTCTTTTTTAGTTATTTTGTGTCTTTTTTTGTCATTTTGTGTCCTCTGCATTTTTTTTTTTTTTTTTTTTTTTTTTTGGGTCATTCTGTCTTCTCATTTTGCGTCTTTCATGGTCGTTTTGTGTCTTTTTGGTAATTTTGTGTCTTTTTTGGTAATTTTGTGTCTTTTTTTTAGTCATTTTGTGTCTTTTTTTTGGTAATTTTGTGTCTTCTTTAGTCATTTGTGTCTGTTGTGTGTTTTTGTGTAGTAATTCTGTTTTCTTATTTTGTGTCTTTTGTGTCTTTTTTGTCTTTTTTGTGTCTTTTTTGGTCATTTTGTGTCTTTTTTTAGTCATTTTGTGTCTTTTTTGTCATTTTGTATCTTTTTTGGTCATTTTGTGTCCTCTGTGGGTTTTTTTGTAATTCTGTCTTCTCATTTTGTGTTTTTTTATGGTCTTTTTTAGTCATTTTGTGTCTTTTTGTCATTTTGTATCATTGTTGGTCATTTTGTGTCTGTTGTGTCTTTTTTAGTTATTTTGTTTCTTTTTTTGGTCATTTTGTGTATTTTTTGTCATTTTGTGTACTCTGTGGGTTTTTTTTTGGTAATTCTGTCTTCTCATTTTGTGTCTTTTGTGTCTTTTTTGTATCTTTTTTGTATCTTTTTTGTATTTTTTTTGGTCATTTTATGTATTTTTTTAGTCATTTTTTGTATTTTTTAGTCCTTTAGTCCAACATGAAATGTGCTTTTGAATCTTTTTTTTAACTTTTAAAACACTATCATGCTCAATACATAATTTTAAATGTTTCAAATGTGAACAAATGTTGCAAATATAACATATAAGAGTGTTACATCCAATTCTATAATTTTATACTAAATATATTTGCCTGATGTTGATTCTGAAATTTCTGCCCAAATTCAACCCAGAATGCATTCTGTTTTCATTTCATTTGAGCATTCACACCAGCAAAAACTAAACAGACTGGATCATAACAATAATATTGTTGTAATAAACTTCCTACAGCATGTGAAGGAGGGCAGGAGCTGACTCTGATTCTACCACTTTAATGGCAAAAACTTTATATCATGGCTTTGATGAAGTAAACACAGGTGAAAACGCTCTAGAGGAGTTTCATTAGAGCACTTTTGGAGCAATTATTTTCATAGAATTGTATTTATCATTTTTAATGGAGCACAGGTCTCAGATTAAGTATTTTTTATCTGCACTTGTTTAATTGTTGTGTGTTTTAATGGCTCTTTAGTCCTTTGTTATTACTGTATCTTTTAGAATATATTAAATGCACTGTGAAGCATGAAAATGCTTGAAAATATGATACAAATATCCAGAAATACTTGGAGCAGTGTTGTTAGCCATTACTGACTTTAAAGTTTGTTTCATTCGCAGAAGAAGAAAATCAAAACCAAAAAATCAGCAATACTATCTACTGAGTCTTTAATTCATTTGATGCATGTGGTCATTTTTGGACAAATATTATTATTAGAATTGTATTTATCATTTTTAACCCTCTGGAGTCCACAAAAGTGCAGGAGCACTTCTGAGGTCAAAAAAAGACACAAAAATGACAAAAAAAAGACACAAAATGACAAAAAAAGACACAAAAATGACCAAAAAAGGCACAAAATGACACAAAATGACCAAAAAAGACACAACAGACACAAAAGGACCAAAAAAGACACAAAATGACCAAAAAAAGACACAAAATGACCAAAAAAGACACAACAACAGATACAAAATGACCAAAAAAGACACAAAATGACAAAGAAGACACAAAATAACTAAAACATGACACAACAACAGACACGAAATGACCAAAAAAGACACAAAAAGACCTGAAAAGGATTCAAAAATGGACAAAATAGTCCAAGACTCCATAGAGTTAATGGAGCACAGTTCTCAGATTAAGTATTTTTTATCTGCACTTGTTTAATTGTTGTGTGTTTTAATGGCTCTTTAGTCCTTTGTTGTTACTGTATCTTTGGGAATTATTATATGCACTGTGAAGCATGAAAATGCTTGAAAAATATGATACAAATATATTTTATCGTTTCATGATTACAGTCGACTAATAAGTAAAGGAAGAGAAATCACACTTTCTATGCAAACCATAAGTAATGTGTTTGGCCACAGTAATATACCTATATCATTTAGCACCCAGCTGAGGCAAATTATTGTTCAGGCTGTATAATGAGCATATAATGTGCTGTGGAATATGTTCACGAGTGCTGCTTAGCTTGAAATAACATTTTTCAAATTATAGAACTACACACAATGGCGTCCTTCTGTTCCATCGCTCTCTTTTTTCTCTCTGTGCTGGTGACTCGACTCGTGGCGCTCTCTGGCTTAGCGCTCACATTTAAGCCTGCATTTTAGCCGACTGCCTTTCAAGAGCCCAATCAGAGGGCTGAAAAGCATCTCACCCTCTTTTTTTGTTTGGCGCAGCAGGAATTGGGGCAGCTCTCGTCATGGCGGCTGTTCGCACAAAATAAAAGGGCTCCTGCTCCGTGGTGAGGACCTGGGAGGGGGGGCAGTTACAGGACAAACTAATGACTACAATTTGAGGCTTTCAGTTCTAAAAAGGTATTAAAATCCTTCAAAACACAAAACCAGAACAAGTGTCACACTTGAATTGTCATCGCAGTGAAGTGCTGCTCACTGAGTTCTGGATATGTACAATAGAAACCACGGAAAAGACTTGTTTCTACGATCCATTTCAGCATAAATAAGCAGAACAAGTATAAATACATTTAGAGGACAAAGATTATCTGGGATGTAGATTGTCATGTTATCCCGAATTACAGACAGAAAGCTGAGAGGGGGGGAAGGGGGGGGGGGGGTAGATAACATTTAGCTTATCCCCCATTGTAGAATCTTAGTCTTGGCTAGCCAGCCGGCTCCACTTAATAACAGTTTAGGCAGTTTAGGCTTGGTGTTTCCATGACGACCAATACTTGATTGCTTGCCCTAATCTTCTTTAATGTGGCTTAATGCTGTTTGTACCTCTCAACATTTTAGCTTTAGTCTCTCTCTCTCTCTCTCTCTCTCTCTCTCTCCCTCTCTCTCTCTCTCTCTCTCTCTCTCTCTCATGCTGATGAAGGATGTGATGTAACGTCACAGGACTCACAGGAAAGAGGGCACTTCCTGCTCCACTTTTGACATTAACCCTCTGGAGTCACCAATCACGCCAACATTATCAAACCATATGAGACTTCTTCATGATGTCATGGCGTAAAAACAAAGCAGTGTGTTTCCTGTCATCAACTTCCCTCTAAAATACTGGCTTATGCTGCGTTCGATTGCACTCGGAACTCGGAAAGATCCGAGTTGGAAATTCCGACTTCCGAGGTAAATGAGTTTCATTGCTCAACCTCGGAAAACATGGCCGACCACAGCAAGTTGATGTTTGTTTGGATGTCTTTCGAGCATTTAAAAGTTATTCTGGGGAAGTATATCAGCTACCTAATATGGGAAATACTATAATATTTTTGACACTTTTACTACTCTTTAATTAACAGAGTGGGAGTGCAAATACCACGACAAAGTAATCCTACACTTTTAGTAACACAAATGCTAAATTAAACGACACGTAACAGACTAAATGTTGAAGGTAAAGTTACTGTTTACCTCTCACGGTTTGTGGCACCATTTTGATTTGACGTTTTCCACGTATTTCCGACCTACTCGGGTTGCTAGGATTCTACCCCAATTCCCGAGTCGGAATCCCAAATACAAGGGCCGTTCTGTTGCACTTTCCCGACTCGGAGGTCGGATCTTTCCAAGTTCCGAGTGCAATCGAACGCAGCATTAAACCTCCATGAGGCCAGTTTTTGTTTGATGATGATAGGCCAAGTAAAACCGGAGATAAGGTCAAATATATTTAGTATTAAAATATAGAACCAGATGTTCTCCTCATTATATGCAACTTGTGTCCACATTTGCAACGTTTTGTTGTGTTTCTTTGGGTTCAAAATGTTGATCCAGTAAGTCACAGTTAAAAAATAATTATCAGGTCATAAAGGTGAGGTTGTGCTGATAAAAAAAGATACCGACAGGACGTGGTAAACATTGTATAAAGTGTTATATACAGGCAGAATGAAAAGGATTCAAAAACGGACAAAATAGCCCCAGACTCCAGAGGATTAATAGTCTGCCTGTACCCGTGGTAGAAAAGCGCAATTAGATGCCGAGTTAAAAAAAACACGATAACGTGCCCTTGCAATAGAGAGAGAAAAAGAATCACAGTGAAGAAAATGATGCAGTGATTTAAAAAAATGTCACAGTCAAATATCAATAAAGATTCTATAATACGGTATTACCCAACTGTGAAAAATGTGATGTGAGGTGTTTGCTCTCATTTAGCTCTCAAAGTAGATTGGTGCATTTTACTTAAAAATTTACAAATTTTCTCCCAGGGGGGGCATGCCCCCATCAAGGTTATTATAGTTAACGAAAACTAACAAAATAACGAAAACTAAAATTGAAAAAACATTTTTGTTAACTGAAATAAAAATAAAAACAAGAGCTTTTTAAAAAACGATAACTAACTGAAACTGTATTGTGTGGTTACAAAACTAACTAAAATTATAGTGAAAATGTCCTTAGTTTTCGTCTTTGTCGACTTTTTTCATACATAATTCAGTGTTTCTATTTCAACATGCAGGAACACATGGTAAATATGTTTACTGAGACTGGGATGTCTACACTCCAACCAAAATACAAAACACCCTGAACTGTAAGAGTTAATAACCTTATTGGGGCTAAGACGGATAAACCAAAGGAAATGAAGGCACATACCCATTAAAAAAAAACTAAAACTAATAAAAACTAAACTAAAACTAAGCATTTTCAAAAAGAAAAACTAAACTAAAACTAGCAAACTCACTCTAAAAACTGACTAAAACTAACTGAATTTGAAAACAAAAATTCACAACGAAATTAAAACTAAAACTAATGAAAAATCCAAAACAATTATAACCTTGGCCCCCAGACCCCCCTACATGGTTTGGTTCAATGGTTTTAATTATCAGTACCATATCATTAATTACTTTGATCTGGATCTCCTTTAACTAATATTTCATCATACATGATGCATCATAGCTTTTTGCATGCTGGTGGGGCCCCTTGTTGTGCAGAAGAAAATACAGTAAATGCAATGTGCCCTTTTTATTTTTTCACCCCTGCCCTTCTAACAGTCTGGGTCCGCCACTGCACGTGGTCATAAAAGGGCGGGATTTGCATGTGCGTGTTTGTGTAATACATGCTGGTACACAAACACAAGTCAGAAATACACACTAATATGTGATACACACAGATACAACACACCAAGTGCTGCACAGGGAACATTTTCTCAAAAAAACAAACAAACAAACAAAACACACACAAAATTACAAAAACATACAAACACATTTTTTTTATTTACAAAAAACCCACAAAACCCCACTGAAAACACAGACTTTTTTTTCTCCAAAAACACACACAAAAACACAAATAATTACAAAAACACACAAACACAAAAAACACACAAACAAATTGACAAAAATCACACAAAAACATTAAAGAAAAAATATTGCATTAAAAATGCTTAATGCAAACTGCCAAATTTGAAAAACCTCTGCAAAAACCTTTGCTGAAAAAGGGTTGATGCACTAAACTGGACATGGAAACTTCTATCATTAATTACTTTGATCTGGATCTCCTTTAACTTAATGCTAATATTTCATCATACATGATGCATCATAGCTTTTTGCGTGCTGGTGGGGCCCCTTGTTGTGCAGAATGTGCCCTTTTTATTTTTTCGCCCCTGCCCTTCTAACAGTCTGGGTCCGCCACTGCACGTGGTCATAAAAGGGCGGGATTTGCATGTGCGTGTTTGTGTAATACATGCTGGTACACAAACACAAGTCAGAAATACACACTAATATGTGATACACACAGATACAACACACCAAGTGCTGCACAGGGAACATTTCCTCCCGCTCTCCCCCCAATGGGGCCCTTGACTGTACTGGTTTCCAAGGCAGTGTAGAGGGATATTAGGGCTGCTGTTGGGCCCCATCACACAGATGGACGGGGCCCGGCGCATATGCTGACAGAACATTATACGTCTCTCTCCACTTCCCCGTGCAGAGCCCCGCCCGAGTGCACGGGGGCCCCGAGCGGAATATTAATGTTCCCAATTCAATTTGCAGGAGCCAAAGCTACTTCCTGGATGAGCAGTGTCGACACTTCTGTGTAATGGATGACGAGCATGCTGGGATTGTGTGTTGTTGACCTAATAACGAGGTAGGAGGAGAAAATAAAAGCCGAGATAAACTGCTGCTGTTGTTGCATTCTCTCCCTTGCAGGATTTGGAATCTTACTACCTACCGCCTCTCCGTTTGACATTTATTTTATTTCTTTTATACAATGTCTTGAGTTGGATGCAGACCAGTTCTGCTCTGGAATGTACATCTTGAGGATACAAAAAAAAAAGAAATCCTTGCACTCTGAGTCTTACACCTTCTGCTCCTCGGCTTTTGTATGCTACTGAGATAACTGCCAGCAATTGAGCATCACAGCCTTAAATATTGGTACAAAATCCTGTGAGAGCTGTGACAAAATGTGGTGTAGCTCACAAGAACACTGCATTAACCCTTTGGAGTTTGGGGCTATTTTGTTGGTTTTTGACTCCTTTTCATTCTGTATAAACCACTTAAAAAGTGTTCACCGTGCAATGTTGGTATTGTTTTCAGCACAACCTCACCTATATGACCTGATTATTATTTTTTTCATTTTGTTTGTTATTGTATCTTACTGGATCAACATTTTCAACACAAAAAACACACAAAGACACACCAAAAACACAGACAAAACACACACAAAATTACAAAAACATACAAACACATTTTTTTTTATTTACTAAAAACCCACATAAAAACCCACAAAACCCCACTGAAAACGCAGACATTTTTTTTTTTTTTTCCAAAAACACCGAAAAAATTTCAAAAAACACACAAAAACACAAATAATGACAAAAACACACAAACACAAAAAACACACACACAAATTGACAAAAATCACACAAAAATATTAAAGGCAAAATATTCCATTAAAAATGCTGAATGCAAACTGCCAAATTTGAAAAACCTCTGCAAAAACTCTTGGTCTGTTTTTTTACCTTTGCTGAAAAAGGGTTGATGCACTAAATTGGACATGGAAGCTTCTAATAAAGCTGCCAGCAGGGCTCCATGCTGCTTCGTTTTTTACGTTGCGACGTCATGAAGAAGTCTTGCGCCGGTGCTTTCGTGGACTCCAGAGGGTTAATCTGCTTTTTGCTTCGTTATCCATTGCGGATTTTAGTAAAGCAGGTGGCGCTGCTCTCCTGTTTTAGTTAAAATATCTTCATTAAACGAATATTGTTGTCTTTTTTTTAACCTGGTCTCACAGAAATCCGTGAAATAGCCACGGATTTCGCTTAACTCAAAATCCGTGGAATAGCCACAGAATCGCTCAAATTTCCGTGAAACTGACACGGATTTCGCTACAATGCAAGTTAATGACAGTCATATCATGTGGCTATTCCATGGATATTTGTTCCTATTGGTTTGTTCCAAGACACGTGACTTTCAAGGTCCCGGCGGTCTGAACAAAAAACATGGCGGACAGTTCTCTCATTTTTAGTGAAAAAAAATCTATATTTTGACTTAGTTTCTGCATAAAAATGGATTTTGATCACATTTATAGCGAGAAATATATGTTTTATTTTCTAAATATTCACTCAGTGAATGTACATAATCACTTTGTGGTGAAGATCTCGCCAGAAAAATATGACTGTCATTAACTTGCATTGTAGCGAAATCCGTGTCAGTTTCACGGAAATTTGAGTGAGTCCGTGGCTATTCCACGGATTTTGAGTGAAGCGAAATCCGTGGCTATTTCACGGATTCCTGTGAGACCATGTTGATTTTTTTTAGCAATTTCAGCAAATCCGTGGCTATTTCACGGATTTCTGTGAGACCAGGTTGATACTACAACACCCAGGCGGCCATATTGTGACAGAGGTCACCTGTCTGCAATCTGGGGACTTCTCTGTCATTCTCTCTTCTCCCCTTTCCTATTACCCTATTAGTTGTTTCCCCAGAGGCACCTTATCCTTACTGCCATCTGCTGGCACGGCATGCATACTGATTAATTAACAAACACGGCTAAAAACAGGCTGGGCACTCATTAAAACAGCCATAATGTAGGACATCCAGGGGGGGCTGAGTGTCAGAAGTGTGTCGCCGGATTCCTTGAGTTTTTTTTTTTTTCCCGCTTTGAGGTTCTTCAAACTCTCGCTTTCGCTTTCTGCCCTCGTCCTCCGATACCATCAGGGAGCGGCGCTGAAAAAGGGAACGAGGCGAGGGATGTGCTCGTCTAATAGAGGCCAAGAAGTGAGGATGAGTGAGAAGATGAGACTCGAGGAAAGGTGGGAGATTTGAGATGCGGCCAGGCACATTGTGAGCCGCAGTGATGTCAGATCCGACAGAAGTACAAGACGATTAAGAGTGAGTTATGAGCCTCGGGGGAGTTATTGGCTTTGGGGTTTTTTATGGGCATTGTGATAGTCGGAAATTGGTTGGCCCTCCGTCAGGATCTTAGCAATATTGGATGTGTTTAATATGTGTGTGTGTGCAGGAATGAGTGCACAAATGTGTGTGTGCACATTGTTAGAGGGTAACCCCCCCGTGCCCCTGTTGCTCCTGGAGATTAAGATCAGGGTTAAGTACTACGTCGTACACACAAACATACACAGTCATACACACACATTCTTGTACTTCTACCTTTGTGAGGGCCGTCATTGTAATAGTGAATTCCCTTGCAAGGTTATAATAGTTTTGGATTTTTCATTAGTTTTAGTTTTCATTTTGTTGTGAATTTTTGTTTTCAGTTCAATTCAGTTAGTTTTAATGAGTTTTTAGAGTCAGTTTGTGTGAGTTTTGTGAGTTTTAGTTTAGTATTTTATTTTTATTTTTTAACCTGAACCCTTAAAACAAAGTCTGAAACCTCAAAAAGCCTTTAAAAAAGTGAGGACCGACCGGAATGTCCTCACTTTGCAGAACTGTCCTCACTCTGTTGGTTAAAAATGTGTTGTGGTCCCCACTATGTAGGAAGTACAAACACACACACACACACACACACACACACACACACACGGTGAGATAAACCCTTCTCCTTAATGTAAGATCAGTGATGAAGAAGGATGGATTAATTGTAACTGATGTGACCCGGGGCCATAAAGGAAGGAGTGAAGTGAGAGAGAGGGAAAAACAGAAAAAACAGCCTGCTAGCATTATCCCAGAGGCACACACACACACACATAAACCATTATCATGAAACATCTGTCCGCCCTGTTGACCCCCCTCAGCTCAGGTCAAATAAGGCCGATTACTCTGTAGTGAGATGGATGGTAAGATACACACTGATGTGTGTGTGATGTGTGTGTGTGTGATGTGTGTGTGGGTAACCCTGTCTGCTTTTTATGTTGCTGAGTGTTATGTGTGCCCCAGGCCAGAGGCTGAAGTGCTGTAATCCTGATAGTCACATATCTGCCACAGTAAGGCTGGAACCACTGGGACGGTTCCTCAAGTGTGTTTTAACACAGTGCTGCGCTGTAAAATGTGTCTGTGGTGCTACAGTTCTTCTAAATGCTGCACAATGTAGCCAGAAAGCTAATTCTACAGTCTTGGAAATCTGAAAGGGCTCCTACATTTGAAATGTGGTTGAGAGAGATGGGAAATGTATTACACTTGGAGAAAATCAGGTACATCATATCTGCTAAAGAGGATATCTTTTTTTAAATATGGCAACCTTTTCTTGATTTAATGTCTAAAAACTGAATTAGTGCTATTCTGTTGCTATGCCATTTATGTTATACCCTTGTTTTGTTTGTCTTATGTCAAAAACTCTGTCAAAAAAACAAAACATGTATTGTTCTGTGTAACTCCACCATTTATCTCTAATTTGTATATATAATTTGTATATATTTTTCTGTTATGAAAACAATAAAAATAAATACACACAAAAAAATGCTGCACAATGTGAAGTAGGTGATTGATTTCATAACCCCAACTTGTGCAGACTTTGTATGATCCCTTTGACATATTTATTCATTTATTTTTTTGTCATTTTCAGCGTTACCTCACGTATATGTCCTGATAATTAATGTTTAAACTTTGACTTACTGGATAAAAATGTTGAACCCAAAAGGAAAAAAAAGGAAAACATAAAATTTGATCTTGAAAATTATATTTCAATACACAGAATTTAAAATGTTGCAAATATGAACACAGGTTGCAAATATTACATATAACAGGTAAAATTAGGATCATCTCTAGTTCTATAGATTTATACTAAATATATTTGACATTATCTCCGGTATTATTTGGCCGAATTTCATTAAAAAAAAATCTGGCATGGAGTTTTAAGCCAGAACTTTAGAGGGCAGCTGATGGCAAGACTCAATGTTGCTTCATTTTTATGTCTTCACATCATGAAGAAGTAATGTGCAGGTGGTCTCATGGACTCTAGAGGGTTCCGGAATTTATGTACATTTATTTACTTTTTAAGCTGTCTTTTATATGGCCTTACCTTAGGTCAGTGGTTTTACAGCCTAAATTCACAAAAACTTCCATTCTGTCGTTTAGGTCAGAGATCTTGTTGATCAGAGAAAAGCCCTGTCTACATTATTGGGACATATTTTCAGTGGAAAACGGAACTGAGAAAAGCATCTGGTACCAAAAGTAAGAGTGGGAAATTAGACATAATTCAGAGCTTTTTAAGTTGAAATCAATGATAATGATGCTATCATCATGACAACATGTTCCCCAGATGAAAGCAGTCCTTTGTTATTAAGCTGCAGGTAAATAGCACAGGAAAAATCTTAATACACAAAAGGGACTTTTAAACAATTACAGTTTATTTGCTGATGTGACAAATTAAGCAGACAATGTTGTTAATGGCTGTTTTGTAGAGGAAAATAATGTTGGCAGAGTTGTACAGTCTTAATCAGAGGGGAAACAAAGTCTCACATTTTTAACTAAGTTGTCAAAGAAAATCTATCCAATTTAATTTAGGTGGGAACATTTTTTAAAATTTTTGCCTCTGCCAAGGAAGATGTGTTTTCGCTCCTGTTTGTCTCTTTGCTTGTTGGCTTCAAACCTCGAAAACTTGTTAACAGATTCCAATTCAATTTGGTGAACAGCTGGGCCACGGGCCAAGGAACAAATGATTAGTTTGTATCTTTTTTAAGGATTTTTTTACACCTAGCGTTTGAGATTTTAAACCATCTTTGCTTGTTTTTTCTCATAAACAACTGCAGTCAACAACATCTGATGCATGCTTTTCATAATTAACTTGTATGTTGTAGCTTATCCCTCTACAGTAGGGGTGTCAAACTCAAATTACCTGCGGGTCGCTGGGGGCAGTATTAAATGACCAAAAAAAGACACAAAATGACCCAAAAGACAAAATGACCGAAAAAAGACACAAAATTTCAAAATAAGAGACACAAAATGACAGAAAAAAACTAAATTACTTTAAAAAGACACAAAATGACCAAAAAAGACACAAAATGACTGAAATAACACTAAATTACTTTAAAAAAGACACAAAATGACAAAAAAAAAAACACACAAAATGACCCAAAAAATACACATAATGACTTTAAAAAAGACCCAAAATGACCCAAAAAATATACAAAATTACCAAGAAAGACACACACATTTATTTTAAAAAAGCATAAAATTACCAAAAAAATACACAAAATTATTATAAAAAGACACAAAATTACCAAAAGCGACACAAAATTTCCAAAAAAAGGACACAGAATGACCAAAAGAAGACACAAAATGACTGAAAAACCACAAAATTACCTTAAAAAAGAGACAAAATGACCAAAAAAATAGACACAAAATTACACAAAAAATACACAAAATTACTAAAAAGAGACACAAAATGACCCAGAAAAAGACCAGCAATTATTTTAAAAAAAAGACACAAAATTACATTACATAACATTTCCACTTCCATGTTAAAGTGCCATTCATATAAAACTCACATTAAACTTTCATATCAAGGTGTGGGCCACAAAATATCGTCACGAGGGCCGCAATTGGCCCTCGGGCCGCGAGTTTAAGACCCATGCTCTACAGATTAATATTTCCTCAAACTGCTCTGGTATTGAAATAACACATTCAGATGCCTGTGCAGCCCTACTGGACAGATTTAAAATTTTGGCAATCAAATGAAGTCTTACACCGTATGTTAATTATGTGGAATGTAGAAATGCCAAGTCACAGCACTTAGAGAGCTGGCAGCCTGCCACAGGTAGGGCCGGACACAAACACATGCAACACGCCTGCAGGGGGAGGACAGTCAGTTTGGGCTGAAGATGACGAAGCCAGCGGAGAATATTTAGAAGCCAAACAACGGAGCTAAATAGTAACAAACACACATCATGATATTATCATCACTGCTTGACACACGTCTCCCATAATGACCCTTCTAGCACCTGTAAATAGATATTACATTTTACATTTTACATATTATTCTCATGTGAGAATTTATTTGAACACAAAATAAAAGATCAATTAAAGAACAATTAACAATTGAACAATTAAAAACAAACTAACAACAATAAATACAAGACAACAACACAAAATGAAACAAGCCAAAGCTTATTAAATCCCTTCTCCCTATGTTAATTTACTATATTCAGTTATATAACAACAATACTATTTATATATATGTATGTGTAACACATAGTAATGTAGTTTATAAACTTGCTATTACCATTATTAACATACATAACTTGTTATTAACCTACAAACACATAAGTACACATACACCCATGCAGTCACAATGAGACAACAATGAACAAACAAACAAAACAACAACACATAAAAAAAGAAAAATAGGGTAACACTTCACAATAACCAACTAAGTGATGTTTATAGATGGTTTATAAACCAATTATTAACCATTTACAAAGTGCTATACATATTCAATCTTTAAATGTTTTTAACCAATTTCTTAAAGGTTTCTTATGAATCATTTAAAAATAATTGACATACTTAATATGGTGTTAAAAATGTTATAATGCAACTAAAACTATTCATAAACAATTAATTATAATTTAATTGTTTGTTAATGATAAAGTAACTATACACTTACATTAATATACCATCTATTTGCCATTTACAAATTATTTAATTAGTTAAACATTAGTAAATTATGTATTTAACATTCCAAATGGCCTATATACCATTTATAAATGATGGTTATTGTAAAGTGTTACCAAAAATAGTAATAAAACTTTTTTTTTTTTTAAATAAGAAAAGCCAAGCAACAGAGCTTAATAGCAACAAACATCTTAATAAACACAGCACATAATGATATTATCATCACTGCTTGACACATAATGACACTTGCAGCACCTCTGTAAATAGATTTTACAGTGTCGAGGTGTTGCTTTTTTTTTGTTAACACCTCAGAGCTAAACGTCGGAGTAATGAAGTGAAGCTCCGTGCTGTGGCATTTGTATTCTGACTTTAATGGTTTGCGTATGACTTATTACTCTTTCAGCAGCTATCCATCAGAGATTTCAAAAGTGTCTCGCAGAGTTCCCCTGTGGCTCAGCTGTCTGGTGCTCCGTGTTGCCAGCACCATATACCCCGTCTGCAGGGTTTCACTACCAGCTCCTGCTGTGCACTCACATCTGTCTTTATTACTCTGTTTCCTGCCACCCCTTCCAGCTGCTCTCATGAAACACTAATAAAATAACAAGGAGAGCCCAACCCTTGTTTAAGACTGAGTTCATCCAACAGAGAGAAACAGCGGAGCAGCAAGTGGAGTGTGTGTGGATCCACTGTACTCTACTGATTATTATTTTCACTGTGTTAAAGTCTTCATGTGTTAATGTGTTTTAGTGTTTTTGGTCTTTTTTGATTTTTTTTTTTGTCATTTTGCGTCTTTTTTGGTCATTTTGTGTATTTTTGATCCTTTTGTGGTCCATTTGTGTGTTTTTTGGTCATTTGGTTTCCTTTTTTTGTCATTTTGTGTCTTTTTTTGGGCCATTTTGTGTCTTTTTTGTCATTTTACGTCTTGTTTTGACATTTAGTGTCTTTTTTGATCGTTTTGTTTCTTTTTGGGGGGCATTTTGTGTCTTTTTTGGTAATTTTGTGTCTTTTTTTGGGCCATTTTGTGTCTTTTTTGGGTAATTTTGTGTCTTTTTGGGTAATTTTGTGTCTTTTCTTGGTCATTTTGTGTCTTTTCTTGGTCATTTTGTGTCTTTTTGGTCATTTTGTGGTCAATTTGTGTGTTTTTTGGTCATTTTGTTTCCTTTTTTAGTCATTTTGTGTCTTTTTGTTGGTCATTTTGTTTATTTTTTGGGGCCATTTTCTGTCTTTTTTTGGTCATTTTTTTGTCATTTCGTGGTCAATTTGAGTCCTTTTTAATGTTATGTAATTTGTTGGTCATTTTGTGTCTTTTTTTTATCATTTCGTGGTCAATTTGATAATTTTTTGGGTCATTTTGTGTCTTTTTGAAAAAATCCCAAAGTATCAAGTTATTACTTTCCAATGAGTCTCTGGCTTGAAGCTGACTGTTACACACTCAGGAGGTCAGAATGGACCTTTAAACTGATAGCAAAGGACTTAGATTAAAAGCAACAATCAAATATAGAAAATATATATAAATGCCCAGACAGAGAGATGTTTTAGTTGTTGTCTGCTTCATTATTCGTCCAAAATTCGTCATATCAACTGAGTTTGTATGATCTGAACTGTGAGATTCTGTTCAGTGAGCGGGGGTCGATGACAACATGCAGGTTAAATTGGGGGTCGCGACCACCCTTGTTAAGACTAAGTTCATCCCACAGAGAGAAACAGCGGAGCAGCAAGTGGAGTGTGTGTGAATCCACTGTACTGTACTGTATAAGCCTATGTTAAGCCGTGCCTTAGTGCTTGTACTGGCGCTGGCCTGCTTGATTATTTTCACTTGAGTCTCACGGTATGTGAGCTGTAACCCCTCAGGCTCAAAGCTGTGCATTTGGAACTGTTCTGCTAAGTGATTGCTACAAGCTAAGCGGCAGTCATGTCTGTGCCTATAGACATTAATGAGATTAAGCCTAAACAAGATAGTAAGTGTGTTGTCTGTGTTGATCCACCTCAACTTTTCTCACAACACACACACACACACACACACACACACACACGAGCTGTAAACGCTGCAGTCAAAACTGTATAAGTAGCATGCAGCTTGTATTTAATATAAAACCCATTGCATCATGCACATGGACTGTATAATAATAATAATAATAATAATGGACATAGCCACTGTGACATCATCTATTAATGTTTTGTTTCTGTTAGTCCAACCAAACACTGAACAAGACATTTTTACTGAACAAAACGTTCAAATTAACTGTCATTAAGTGAAAATACAGTGAAAGGGTCAAAGTTATGAAACCAAATCGGTAAACGTCCTTTTTTCTATCTATATAACGTTTTATATTAATTAATTGACATGTTGCCATGGATACGCATTGTTCTGCTTCTCTCCTGATGACGGCTCGCCTTGTTAGTGACCTATCAATCAAAGGTAGCCACGCCCAAAATCATATGATTCTTTATCTTCTATTTTCTTCTAAATGGGGCCATTATTTACAACATTAACAAACTTTATCAAACTGTCTTGACGAAGATATTTTACTAGTGATTGAGACCATAGTGTTGTCCTTAAAAAGAAATGCTGAGGTAATAAAACAAGTGATAACTTTTCTCATTTTGCACTAAAATGACAGGACATCATTTTTTTTTGCTGTCAAACTTAGCGCCCCCTTGTGGAGTTTTTGCTAGAATGCAGCTTAAGGCACTTCCTGGTTTGCCTCCCTGCTCAGACCCGGAGGTTGCCGCCTGGTTGCCGCCCTATCCTTAAACATAAGTGAATAAACTGACAGCTGAAATAGTGAAACTAATGGAGCAACAGAAAAATAATGGGAAACATTCTCTAGTTGTAGTAGTGTGTTTCACTATTTTCTGACATTCTATACACCAAGTAACAAATCGATAGATAAAAAAATAACCGATAATTTCCATCTAAATGTATCATGTCATGGTGTGTTTGTAGGGTAATCGTGAGTTTAAGTGGGATGTATGTCGACAGCTCTGGGTCAAATTAAGTCAGCACCCAGTGATAACAGGAGCAGTGTTCTCCATGACAAGCACACACACTCACACACTCTCTTCACCCTTTTTTCCCTCTGGTGGGAACGCAGTTTACCTCTTCAACCCTCATTACCATACCAATAGCGAGTAGACAGCTAAAGCTAGTTTGTCAAAGGTATTTTAATTACCAATTAGAAAGTTGGCTGCCTGAGCGTGAGCGAGTTCGATATCTTTTTCACTCTCCTTCTTGTTTTCTCATACGACACACACACACACACACACACACACACACACACACACACACACACACACAGGTGTATGGCTTAGAGCACAAGGTCTCCTGGTGTCATAGCCTTGATAAACAATGTCCCATTCAGCTCCATATGAATAATTAAGGGTCGAGTGTTGAGAAGAGGGGGCGCTTGTTTATTCTCAGAGAATGGTCTTGTCGTTGGCTGTATATGAACGTTACAGAGATGCCAAAGGAGCTTATGGCCTGCCGTGACATTATCTAAATGGCACACTTAGAAAAGACGAATAAACACACAAAAATCTTCCGCATGCGTGCTCTGACGCACTAAATAACATTCATAAATGATAAACGAAGTGGATAAATAGTGTGGTAAATATGAAATATTGATGCGGCTTTGGCAGTCGAGGCATGTGATGTTCTTATTAAGAGCGTCCCTGTGTGTGTGTGTGTTCTTGTACGTCCTACATAGTGAGGACCAGAACATGTTTTTAGCCAACAGAGTGAGGACATTTTTGCAAAGTGAGGACATTTCGGCCGGTCCTCACTTCTTTAAAGGCTTTTTTTTTTTTTTAGATTTCAGACTTTGTTTTAAGGTTACATGATAATGATAATTAACTGAAACTGTATTGTGTGGTTACAAAACGAACTAACATTATAGTTAAAATGTCCTTCGTTTTCATCTTTATCAACTTTTGTCATACATAATGAAGATGGATAAGACAAAGGAAATAAAGGCAAAATTTACTGTGACCTCTTTTAATCTCCCACCCAACAAATATCCCATTACAAAAACACTAAAACTAATAAAAACTAAACTAAACTAAAACTAGCAAACTCACTCTAAAAACTCATTGAAACTAACTTAATTTGAAAACAAAAATTCACAACAAAATTAAAACTAAAACCAATGAAAAATCCAAAACTATTATAACCTTGCAAGGAAATTCACTTTTCCAATGATGGTCCTCACTAAGATAGAAGTACAAGAATGTGTGTGTGTGTGTGTGTGTGTGTGTGTGTGTGTGTGTGTGTGTGTGTGTGTGTGTGTGTTCATAACTGTTTAAAACCTATGGATTTTCTGGTTCAAAGGTGCTTCCGGCCGGGTTACAAAGAGGTCAACGGATTCGATAAATTATTTCGTCCAATATTAGATGATAAAACGGCTTCACTGTAAACTGCGCTGATGAAACCTGCAGCGGTGGAAGTCAAACTGGCAGCTTCTATAAGGTTTGTGACTGTGACTGATAATTTGCTTCTGCTCCGTTGGCCCTTCTGCAGTGCCTTTTAAATATATAATGAAGAATATATCTGTGTCTCTTTGTTCTTTTCTTCCTCATAGCCTTTGACTTGATCCATCAGCTTTTATTGACTGCAGAGCAAACTTCACCCCCGAGGACTTTATGAGGAAAAAGTGCAGATTTGCAGAATTCTACAGTTTGGGCATGTAAGAGGCAATACATGCAGCGATGCACATTCAGTGGAAATTAATCTGCCTCGAAACAATGTCAATACGATGCATGATTAAACGGCAACCTCTGGGGCTGAAAAAAAGTGAAGCCAAAGCGGAAGTGACTTAAACTTTCATTCTTTCTAACGCCCAGCAGGAAGAAGTTTGACTGTATAGAAGTCTATGAGAAAATTACCCGACTTCTCACTTGATTTATTACCTCAGGATAATTTCCCTCAATGAGTTTGTGGTATCAGTTGCTTACTTAAAGTCTTAAACTTGCATTCTTTCTAATGCCCAGCAGGAAGAAGTTTGACTGTATAGAAGTCTATGAGAAAATTACCCGACTTCTCACTTGATTTATTACCTCAGGATAATTTCCCTCAATGAGTTTGTGGTATCAGTTGCTTACTTAAAGTCTTAAACTTGCATTCTTTCTAACGCCCAGCAGGAAGAAGTTTGACTGTATAGAAGTCTATGAGAAAATTACCCTACTTCTCACTTGATTTATTACCTCAGTATAAGTTTCCCCAATGAGTTTGTGGTATCAGTTGCTTACTTAAAGTCTTAAACTTTCATTCTTTCTAACGCCCAGCAGGAAGAAGTTTGACTGTATAGAAGTCTATGAGAAAATTACCCGACTTCTCACTTGATTTATTACCTCAGGATAATTTCCCTCAATGAGTTTGTGGTATCAGTTGCTTACTTAAAGTCTTCTTCAATACACCATGATGTTCATTTTGTAAATGATGGTCCCATTGAGGGTAAGATGGATGATAAAGCAGGGTATGCTTTTGGGCAGGACTACCTTGTGATTGACAGGCTGCTAGCACAGCGCACTGTATGTTTTCATCTTACGTTAACTATTTTGGTTACTTAGAAATGTGTTTTTCTGCATTCTGCTGTACTTAAAAGCACTTCAAAGGAGTCAGCTCTTCATTTTGAATAACAGATGACCGTTGCTAACCAGCTAGCATTAGCATTAGCTGAAAAGATGACCATTCAGGCTTCCATTCAACATTTTCACAGATTTTTACAGAATTAAAAAGAAAGGAGAAACAAAAGCAGAAATGAATGCTTGTTTCCAGCCACTACTGTCCTGTGAATATTAGGAGTTAGTTTTAACGAGATGAGCAGTAATTGGTGCCAATTCAGTGACATTTCAATTTGTCCTCTTTCTTTTGTTTATCAGACCACAATTAAGACGAGAATTAGCCCATTAGCACACCCCCTGTGGATCCTGGCCTCAGCCACTGACACTAGAGACCTCACCAGCAGGACAACAAATCACTAAACCTTCAGTTAGTGGCATTAGCAATACAAATTTAGCGAGTACAGACCCTCACTGGGCTGGTGGGCAGCGGCAGCTCTCTGTCTGGGTTTAACAAGCAACAATTTGCTGATTCGGCAGGGAGTTGGGGGAGTCTGTTATAAATGTTAGACCCCAAGTTCTGAATTTGAGTTGCTAATACAGCTGCAAATATCTGTTAAAAGCACTACATGCTTCATGTACGTCACCTTTTATTTGCTACATGTGTTTCCATTGCACTTTGTCGCATTTTGCAATTATTGATACGTCAACTTTTCCACCTCGGCCAAACATAAAAACTTTTTGTTGCAGTATTTCAAGTCTTTTGTCAAGATTACACCATTTCCATGTGCTTGTAGCAGGCGGCAACCTCCGGGTCTGAGCAGGGAGGCAAACCAGGAAGTGCCTTAAGATGCATTCTACCGAAAATTCCAGCAGGGGGCGCTAAGTTTGGCTGCAGAAAGATTTCTGTTCATTCATTTCAATGCAAAATGAGAAAACCTCTCACTTGATTTATTACCTTAGAAGTTTTTTTAGGACAACACTATGGTTTCTAAATCACTAGTAAAAAAATCTTCAAGACAATTTGATTATAATAGTGTAAATAATGGCCCCATTTAGAAGAAAATAGAAGATAAAGAATCATATGATTTGGGGCGTGGCTACCTTTGATCACTTTACCTTTGGTCACTAACAAGGCGAGCCGTCATCAGGAGAGAAGCAGAACAATGCGTATCCACGGCAACGTGTCAATAAAGTTATATATAATGTTATATAGATGTAAAGAAAGGAAGTTTACCGACATTTACATGATATTCTAATTTATTGAGATGCACCTGTATTGTATATGACTAACACATTAGAAACAGTTGTGCATATTTTATTCCAATAATGTATCTTTTTTATGGAGAAATGTAGCTGGAGAGTTCAAGCTTCTCTTATCTTCTTCTCCGTTCAGGTTTTCGTGGAACTCAGGTTTCTCTGATTTCTGCTTAAATCCAACAACAACCCGCTTTTATGAGTCCATCGGCAATCTCAAGAGCACCAACTGGACTTGAGAGTGAATTTACAGTCATTACATTCACAGAAAGGCCACAGTACTCATTAAATACACATCTTGTTCTGCTTTCTAAAGAGCACTGACATGTCCATTTATCACCAAACTATCATTTCTCATGCACATAAAAAAAAAGAAGAAAAAAACCCCACAACAAACCACCAAATAGTGTAAACAAGGCGACACTGTTTATGTCACACCAACATACATTTGTTTCCAGTCTTTCAATAAGAGTTCATGTTTGGAAAGGTGAATTATTTCCTGCATACGGCACTGAAGCTGCACTGAAGCTGCACTGAAACATATCTTAAATTATAAGAAAATACAATTCTAACATGACTTCTGTTAATGTCACTTCCCAAAATATGTGGCATTTCAAGTCTTAATAGCATGTCATCATGTTTTAGCGGCTTAAAGGCCAGATTAGTAATAAGAAATGAAATGGCAATGCTTTTATGCTACAGGTGTATCTTTAGATTTAATGCACTGCCATAATAACAGGGTAATATTGGTCCAAATGACGACTGAAGTCTCTGCAGGGTGTCGAAGGTGGCATTTCAGGACGAACCGCTTCACAAAATGAGTTGGTTTTAAATTTTTAGGTGAAAATTAATTTCTTTATTGCTCTTTACAAAATAAGACACCTGGTCAAACATCATTGGGAGATGGGATAAACAACTGCAAATGATTATAGTGCAAAAATGTCAGGTCTCTATGCAAGTCAACAGAAAATGAAAAATGTTGACCCTATGTTCCGGTTGTAAAGGCTTTTTAAACACTATATGGTATGTTATGCTGCGTTCAATTGCACGGAAAAGTGCAATAGAACGGTCCTTGAACTCGGGATTCCGACTCAGGAATTTGGGTAGGATCCAAGCAGCCTGAGTAGGTCGGAAATACTGTACTCTAAATCCGTTGAAAATGTATAGGTAGTATAAGAAATTAATGCATGACATGACCTGGCATAAGGTAGGATTTCAGTTTTTATGGGAAAGGAAAAACTCATTAGACAAGTCAGCTTAGCATATGCGAAGCGGATGCTCTGGTTGATACGATAACATTAGAAAAGGAATCTGACCTCCCAAGTGTGCTCTTATATCAAAAGTGGAACATAACAGGAAATTACAGGAAATTTAACTTTTGTTACACACAAATAATGACGCACGGACCTGCAAACTAAAAAGAGAAACACTGATCTTTCGATTTGTCTGTCACCTTTGGCATGTGTGTTTTTCTTTAAAGATTTTCTACGACAATATGTGGAAAACGTAAAAGCAGAATGGGGCCACACACCGTGAGATGTAAACAGTCAGTTATGTGTCGTTTAATTTAGCATTTGTGTTACTAAAAGTGTAGGATTACTTTGTAGTGGTATTTAGTGGTTTTATACAGACAGACAGACAGATATGTGGTCAACTGCTCTCACAGAACCAGTCATATATATATATATATATATATATATATATATGTGTGTGTGTGTGTGTGTGTGTGTGTATAATTGCTCGAAAGACATCCAAACAAACATCAATTTGCTGTGGCCCGCCATGTTTTCGGAGGTTGAGCAATGAAACGCATTTATCTCGGAAGTTGGAATTTCCAACTCAGATCTTTCCGAGTTCCTACACAAGAGAACCACTCAGTGTATGTATCTACATCTACTTTCTGTTTTATTTCCACATTTTGCTATTTTGGGATGTTTCTGTGTGTCAGCTATGAAGCCAGGAAAATGGCAAACACCTAAAAAAAAAAAAAAAAGCATGCTGAAGTGCCAAGCCAACAAAGCCGTCTGAATCTGGAGTCTGATTTTACGTTCTTTGAGCCAGGTAGGAGCAGCCAAGTTTGAATGTTGTGAGTGAGTGACAATTCCTGCTAAGTATGCCTTTAAATTGTATAGTTTTCTAGTCTTTTAGAGCAGCTATTCTCAACCTTGGGGTCCCGACCCCAACTGGGGTCGCAAGATGATTTCTGGGGGTTGCCAAATCATTTTGGAAGTCAGCTGTGTTAATGTGTTTTAGTCTTTTTGGTCATTTAATGTCTTTTTTGGTTATTTTGTGTTTTTTTAAGTCATTTTTGTGTCTTTTTTTGGTCATTTAGTGTCTTTTTTTTGGTGATTTTGTGTCTTTTTGGTAATTATGTGTATTTTTTGGTCATTTTGTGTCTTTTTTGATCATTTTGTGGTCAATATGTGTCTTTTTTGGTCATTTTGTTTTCTTTTTTTGCAGTCCAACGCAGCATTAGCATGTCTCCTGGGTATCTTGACTTATTTTTGCACGTATGCAAAACGTTTTGCAGGTATTCTCTTTGTATGCATTTATCTATCTTTAGTATGATGTTACCCTGACATGTATCAAGGTATATATTTGCTGAGGCGTGGACCTTGAGCAGGCATGTAATAGACCTTCGTCTCCATCAAGGTTCTCCTTCAACCTTTCTGCCCTAAAACCCATCCCTACCTCCCGTCCTCCTCTATTCCATCCTGATCTCCGTGCTCCTCCGTGCTTCCTCTCCCAACCTTCCCCGCCTCCCTTTTCTCCCCAATTACAAAGCACTGTCAGCAGGGTTGTCAGTGTTGCACTGAGGAGTGCGGGGCATAAGCAGACGCATGGCTGTTTGATCATTCCCTGCACATCCACGCAGAAAGCCACCCTGGATAAGCACACACTTTAGAGATAACGTCCTTGTATCATTTAAATGTTAATAGGCTTTCTATGGGCTCAAACCTACATTTATTATTGTGCAAATGAGCCAATTTCTCCATATCTGTGCTGTCGTTAGAGCTGGCATGTTTAGTTGTCTGAACATAATTAGAATTATTGTACTGTAAGGAAGAGAGAAGAGGATGGGGGGAGAGAGGAGAATAGAGAAGAGAGTCTGTTCTATGCAGAGTGGGACAAGCTCTTTGGTGAAACTTTCCTTTGAGAAAGAAAGAAACATTCTCGCTTTCTTTTTCAGATTTATGGATCATCCCAATTTTCCCTCCGCTTTCTTTTTTTTTTCTTCTTCAGACGAGACTGTTGGCACAATTTGCCTCTGTTGGGGAGTCGTTTTCCTGTAGGCGGGGTGGAGGAGAAAGTGAGACACAATAGCAAATAATGTAGTGCGGATATACAGTTGGTGCAGAGAGTACAATCAATGTTAGACAAATCAATTTCAATATCAGGGATGTGTTGGGGGCCCTGGAGCCCTGGTGCAGCGAGGAGGGCTCTGATGTATACCCCTCAGTGACAACGCTGTCAGTGTGTGTGTGTGTGTGTGTGTGTGTGTGTGCACTCATTTGTTTGAACTGTAAATGTGAGCATTTATATCTCATTTAGAGGCTGTCAGTGTTATTACATGTCATCATTGCTGTCTCCTGTCAGATTAGCTTCCATATAGAAGCTGGATGTGAAAATTACTGCTTTTTCTAAGGCATCAATTACAGTGTGTCTGTGATTGTTGCACAATTTAAGATATTCTCGCAGGACATCCACACATGTGCACCACAATTACAGTGAAATGAATGGCATGGAAAAGTGTTGCATTCCACTTACCTTGCACGGCAGCTGGATTATAGCAATATCATGCCAGAATCACATAACACGCAAATCCATCTAGTCAAGCTTCAGGTTTTTGGCTTTTATTTGCACAAGCAGTGTTTTGGCCAATCAGCAAGCTGTGAGCAGCTACTGGCAGCTACATGTTTGTGACAATGTTTGAAACAAAAGCGGCAGCCTGAAGAGGTTAATGTACATGCTGCAACAGCATCTGTTACTATATCAGAACTGGAGATAATGTGTTCATTAAAGGAAGGGCAGAAAACAGCACTAGAGGCTTGGACGATGCTGAGACAAACAGTCATGTGCTAGCCTGGCTAACGGCAGACTAATCACAAATGAGATCTACTCTGGACACCACCTATTAATTTTTCCATAGAGGATTCGTGGTTTACAATCCTCCAGAGCCGTTTATTGGGCGCTATGAATGTCTGTCATAAGCGTCTTTACATAGCTCTTAGCTAATCGTATCAGTTATAACAGATGACGTATGTAGAGCGACAGAAATTGATGTTTACATAGCCAGACTAGCCCATCTCTACTTTGGGACTAAAATGCTACATTCTGCTTCTGCAACGTTTTTCTGAGTGAGTGACAATTCCTGCTAAGTATGCCTTTAAATTGTATAGTGTTCTAGTCTTTTAGAACAGCTATTCTCAACCTTGGGGTCCCGACCCCAATTGGGGTCGTGAGATGATTTCTGGGGGTCGCCAAATCATTTTGGAAGTCAGCTGTGTTAATGTGTTTTAGTCTTTTTGGTCATATGATGTCTTTCTTAGTCATTTTGTGTCTTTTTTGTTCATTTTGTGTCTTTTCTGGTCATTTTGTCTTTTTAGGTCATTTTGTGTCGCACACTTGTCGGGAATTCCCGCAGGTCACGTGAATCCTGGGACTCAAAGTTTTATTAATCCCGTGATTGGGACGGGACGGGAATAAAAAATCAACGGGAGCGGGCAGGAGCGGGAACGCCATTAATAGATGATGATTTTCAGCCGTGTTAAACAACCAAACGGACAGATGCATCCATTTTTGTAGTCATCTTTCAGTGAGCCCAAACTATTTTGACTTGCGTTGGTTACATTTAATAAGTTTATGCCTCCTTCGAGGAGTTATCCCAGTTAGCCCTAAGTTTCTGGACAGTGTTTTCTTGCAAATAGGCAAATATTCACACATGCTGAAGAGGGTTGTGTTTTTGTTTATTTGCATAATCTTAAATAGGTTGAAATCTGCCTGTTCTGCTGTATTCATCCTATATTCCCTCAACAACAAGAAAGGTTACTGCCAAGCCAACAAAGCCGACTGAGTCTGGGTCCTGCTTTTACGTTCTTTGAGCCAGGTAGGAGCAGCCAAGTTTGACCGTTGTGTTTATAAAGAGTGAGTGACAATTCCTGCTAAGTATGCCTTTAAATTGTACAGTGTTCTCGTCTTTTAGAGTACTGACAAGTAGGAACCTGGCATCTCCTAAGGTCTTTACTGCAGAAACTGACAGGCCAGCGCATTATCAATTATATTTGAGCCAAGAAGCTGAAAAAGGCAGTCTGAAAAGCGCTAACAGCCAGACAAAATTATTCTGACCACTTCCATGAAGCTGACAGGAGAGTGTTAGTATGACACTGATGGACAGGCTACAGCCTGCCGGACGGACAGCCTGCTTCTATGGAAACATTTAGAGTCTTCTGGGATGTGTGAATGGACTCAGAGCTAAACTTTTGGTCTGATAAAGTGTTTCCAAAACAGCTGTCAGAGAAAGATCCGAACATGTATTTAAGGGCAGACAGTAATAATCTCCTGAGTTGTGAATGGGATGCCTCCTCGAGGTTCCTTGTGGAGATATTCCAGGTACTTCCCAGAGTGGAGGAGACCCTGAGGCACACCCAGAACATTAAATACCCATCTGATTACCCAAGACTCCCCAGTAAGAGCTGGAGGACCCAGACATGGATACGGGTTGGGATATAAATGAGATAAGACAGAAATAAGTTACAATTTCCATAAGGGCTCACCTCCAGTGAATATGATATCCAAGATGATATATGTGTGATTCTCATGAAGCCAGTCTAAGTTCTGTCTGTGAAGATTGTAAGGACGTACTTTATTAAATTAAATATATTTCACCTTTATATGAATGAACAATATAACCAAAATGAGGCACAATTCATCGTTTTGTGTTAAAATAATATTTTCTATATTTTTATACATATTTTTGATTCACAAATTCATTACCGTAATGCCTCCAGATAAAAATGTCATGGTTTCCTCACACTTATATACAATAAATATTCAATAAGCTTTATAAAAAATAAATAAACATTTGTTTGAAATGTATAATTTAATAGAATATTATCAAATATAATGGTTTTTAACAATGTATAAAGAACAAAATCTGATGGAAAATTGATGAGGAAAAAATGGTTGAATGTTACAGTAATGATAGAATTGTTTGCATTAAAATATGTCTATATTTTAATAAAATACATTTTGGTGATACCAGCTACCCTTGAGCTTATTTAAGGGCAGTTGTTTTTTTTTTATTTATTTTAAAAAATGTGTTACGGTAATGAATTTAGCTCACAGTGTCTCTAAAAATGTCAGAAAATATCTTACAATTATTTATAAAGATTATAAATTCATATTAAACAGTGACTTTAGATTGTATATGTTATAAAGAATCAAAGAAAATATGTCTTCAATGCTCTTGGATTATTGCTATGAGCTGCACCATGTTTATGCGAATTACCCATATAGACTAAAGGGTTAAAGGAGGTAACATAAACCATATGGAATGGATTTTAACAGAGGTGTTTTTAATAAGAAATAAAATATCAGCAAGATGTATTTAAGAAAGGACCCTCCAGGCTAAAGGTTTAACAAAATAAAATAATAACAATTTCTAAGTTCAGTTTAACGCTGCACACAGACAAAAGAACAACCACAACTAATCACTAATTTTAAAGCCAAGCACACACTGCAAAAAGGGGTGTCTAAAAACAAGATAAATTATCTAACACTTCTAAATCTAAAGGTTTTTTTTTATCTTGGTAAGAAACAAATAATCGTCAGGTCACTCTGCTCGGGCCAGTTCATCGCTGCCTGCAGCTTTAATTTATCTTCTTTTAAGAGTTAATTTCTTATTTTAAGTGTTCAACATGCTTATTCCTAGATTTAATTATCTTAATTTAAGAAATTTTGCCAAGTAAAATTATCTGTCCATGCAGCAACATCATTTCCCTCAGATTTAATGTTTTTATCTTGTTTTTAGACACACTTTTTTTATTTCTTAGTTTCTTTTGTTCAGACAAGGGTAAGTAGGAGATGTTTTTACCTGACATGTTTCGACCGACAACTTCAGTCTTCTTCAGAGGTGTCAGCTGATCGCTGTGACCTGTCTTTTTGTGGAGTTCCTCTTGGGGCGTGGTCAACCTGACAACTGGCAGGTCTGTCAGGTTGACCATGCCCCCTGCCGCCCGCCGGTCCTTGCAGTAGAGCGTCCCAGGTGTGTGAGAGCATGTATGTTCCTTCATCCCGGTTTATGGTTGTATTCCCCCGTCTTCTGATCTCTATTGCCTCCTTGATGAATCTTTTGTGTTTATTGCTTTCTGATGTGATGATCTTTGTGTTGTCCCAGTCCATGATGTGATTCTGTCGCTTGCAGTGGTCCGATATTGCTGATTTGAAGTGTTCCTGTTCTGCTTTGTGTTTTTCTGTTCTTGTGAGTCGTCCTGCTGTTACTACCTAAGGGATGAAGGAACATACGTGCTCTCACACACCTGGGACGCTCTACTGCAAGGACCGGGCGGGCGGCGGGGGGCGTGGTCAACCTGACAGACCTGCCAGTTGTCAGGTTGACCACGCCCTATGAGGAACTCCACAAAAAGACAGGTCACAGCGATCAGCTGACACCTCTGAAGAAGACTGAAGTTGTCAGTCGAAACATGTCAGGTAAAAACATCTCCTACTTACCCTTGTCTGAACAAAAGAAACTAAGAAATAATATTCAGAAGCAGACAAAATGTGTAGCAGAAAATACTTATTGACTAAAAATAATGAAGCGAGACCTTTCCTTTCATGATCAGACGATCTTTAGTGAAAATAAAGAAGAGCAAAAAATATACAGCGTGTGCGTTCATGCCGTGACTCCAACTTCTTGCTAACACAACAAAACTCTGACGTAATCACGTACGTTACGTCTGCTCCTAGAGCATCTTGGGAAATGAAGTATTTTTAATGTAACTCCAAATCAATAAAATTAAATGTCTCTTTCTAATCACATATGACACACATGAACTGTTTTTAATAATATTACTGTTAACTTATATTTTAACCTGTATTGACTTATTTATTCTTTTATTCAGTCAAATAAATTCTCAACAAAATGAAACTGCTGGAAACACTTTTTTTGCAGTGCAGACAAAGGTTTGGGCCACAGTTCACATCAAATCCAGCCCCCTTGACTGAAGCTCCAGCCAGCTTTTTAAAACTTGCAGGCGGCTAATTGCTGAACCTGATTGGCTCCCGTGGTCGCCGGAAGCTTCAATCCTCCTTCAGCAGCAGCATCAGCGGAGGGAGCAAACACACATGCACAACAACAGACTATACGGCTGGGGGCGTAACACACACCTGCTTAAAAAGCGATGATCAGACTCGGGGTGAAACAGTGACACTGGCTCGTCAGACTGACACAACTCCTCTTCCTCGTGTCCACATTAAGACATGTGAGTTGCAGGAGGCTGTAGCTAAGAGGACGGTATCAGATTCTGCTGTCAAAGCTCACAATCCACAGAGATGTCAATCATCCGTTTCCCCGGCGACAGATGACCTCTATCATATCCCTCTTTCTTCTCTCTATCTGAACTGCACTTCTCTCTCCTCTCTGCCGCTGTCATCCTCTCTGTTTGCCTGTCTCTAACCATCTTCCCTTGTAAACGCATCCTTCTGTCTGCTTTTCCATCATATTTCTCTCTATTCCCCTGTCACTCCTTCAACCTCTCTCCATCATTCTGCTTCTCCGGCTCACCTGCTTGTTCAGTATCTCCCTTCCCTTCATAGCATCCTACACTCTTCTCCAAATCCATTCAAAGTCAGCTGTGTTTTAGTCTTTTTGGTCATTTTGTGTTTTGTTTTTTTTGTCAGTTTTGTGTCTTTTTGGTCATTTTGTGTCCTTTTTTTTGTCTTTTTTGGTCAATTTGTGTCTTTTTGTGGTCATTTTTGTCATTTTGTGGTCAATTTGAGTCATTTTTTGCTTGATTTAATGTAATTTTTGGTCATTTTGTGTCTTGTTTGGTCATTTTGTGTCTTTTTTGATCATTTTGTGTATTTTTTGGTCATTTTGTTTCCTTTTTTGGTCATTTTTAGTCTTTTTTTAAGTCATTTTGTGTCTTTTTTGGTCATTTTGTGTCTTTTTTGGTCATTTTGTGTCTTTTATGGTCAATTTGTGTCTTTTTGTGGTCAATATGAGTCCTTTTTTGCTTGATTTAATGTAATTGTTGGTAATTTTGTGTCTTTTTGATCATTTTGTGGTCAATTTGTGTATTTTTTGGTCATTTTGTTTCCTTTTTTGGTCATTTTTAGTCTTTTTTTAAAGTCATTTTGTGTCTTTTTTGGTCATTTTGTATCTTTTTTTGATCATTTTGTGTCATCTTGTGGTCAATTTGATTCTGTAAGTTTGTGTCTTTCCTGTCAATCCCAAAGTAGCAATTTCTTACTTTCCAAGGAGTCTCTGGCTTGAAGCTGACTGTTACACACTCAGGAGGTCAGAATGGACCTTTAAACTTATAGCAAAGGACTTAGATTAAAAGTAACAATAAAATATAAAAATATATATAAATGCCCAGACAGAGAGATGTTTTAGTTGTTGTCTGCTTCATTATTTGTCCAAAATTCGTCGTATCAACTGAGTTTTTATGACCTGAAATGTGTGATTCTGTTCAGTGAGCGGGGGGTCGGGACAACATGCAGGTTAAATTGGTTGAGAACTACTGTCTTAGAGCAATCCTACACTCAGTAGTAAGGGCCAATCCACACCATAGAGTTAGCAGCAGTGATAACTCTATCCCCTCTGTTATTATGCTCAAAACATCCACCTTCACTTCTGATTTTTTCCCATTTTGCCGTCACTTCCTGTGGCATTTCCCACTCCCACTCTGCTGCCCCTGCATGTTTAAGTTCCTGTCACATCGTTGTATTTCGTCTTGTTCTGGACGCGCTCTGGTGGGATCTGGCCCGTTGAACGCCATCTGTTAGCTGATCTGACAGGCCTGAGTGTGGCTGTAACACTGGCACTGGCACTGGCACTGGCACGGCCCAGTGTCTGGCTGTGGAGGGCAACCAGACAGCCAAACAGACAGCCAGACTCACACTGTGTGTATAAACAGTCCGATTGTTCATTTGCAGGCACCTGGCGAAGACGCTCAAGATGGATTGTGGTTTAGTACAAGGAAGGGTTGTCACGATACTAACATTTTCAACTCGATATCGATTCTCAGGAAAATATTTGATACTGGATACCATTTTCGATACCACAACGACAAAAACAAAGACCCCAAAAATTTAACAGAAATATTTTTATTAACCCATTTAGGCCTAAAACGCCTGGGAAAAATGCCTGTAAAACCTCTGGGCAATTTTAAATGAATCACCTAAAATCTGAGGTTTTTCTGAAAATTCAACAGAAGTGTCAACGCTTCATACTAAATAATAGATTTTTCAGCCTCTGTAGCAGATAGAAATGAAATTCAAAAAGTATTTGAGAGCTTATAGCTGTTATATCTGAGCTCCCTCCGCTATGGTCGTCTTCCGCCATGATTTCAAAGTTCTGGAAAAGTCCCATGTTGCATTTCATTGGCCAAGAGACCGAAAATAGGTGGAAAAAACTACAAATACTACAAAACGACGTATCCGCTTTCCCGGCTTTAATGGTAGAATAACGCAACAGAGCCCTGGTTTTAATGGTAGAAATGCGGTAATGCTTTCCTGGCTGAAATGGGTTAACAAGTAAAATGCAAAATGAACAAAAAAAATTGTGCAATGCAAAAATTAACAGAACCACAGGTTAAATATTTATAATAAAAAACAGTTGTGCAAAAAGAAACTGCAACTATGATACTCGATACTTGATACTTTTGAAAATGAGTATCGTATCCGGATACGTTTTAGTATCAATACTTTTTTGAGTATCGATACTTTTGACAACCCTATACAAGGACGAGGTGAATGGATCCAGGACGAGCAAACGGCTCCTGTACAGTCCTCACTTCCCTTCACCCTCCTTCACCCTTTTTTTTTTTCCGTCTCCACCTCGTCAACCTTTCCTCCTGGAAATTGTACCTCGACAACAAAGTATTACACAGCGACACAGTGTCCGTTTCGCCCTCCTTTGCAATCAGGTTAGCTGGGCAAAAAGGTGTGAAATTGCTTACTGCTTTGTGAACCAAATCTGTGTTCTTGTGTTAATCCTGGTTCCTGGAGCCAAACCTGCAAGAACTGCTTTCCTTCATAACACACAGAGCACCGAGCGTGCAAATATGCATATGGCTACAAATTAAAAGCATACAAAGCCAAAACAAACAACTGGCACACATTGAAGGATAAGTACATTTTTAAAAACTGGCTTCCTCTCTCAAACACAGTTTGTTCTGAGAGTATGAATTTACACTTCATGCACATTCTGTTCGACAGAGGGGATTTCTCACATGGAGGTCAGTTTACTCATCATGATGTTCAGTACTTAAGCTGGAGTTATACTTCTCAGGAGACACACACTTGGACGTCTCTATGCATGTTATTGGTAGCCGCAGGCTGCAGAAACTCACAGGGGAGCCGACACACACATCTCCACATCTCATGTTGTGCAGACCGGCTCATATAGCAAGTTGATTGGTTCACTCAGCTCCTGTCAGGAGGCAGTTCCAACAGAAAAGTTGTAAGGCCAGGTGGCAAAAATCGTCTGACAGCAACTGATGGATGGTAGTGTTACATTAAAATAGTCAAAAACAGGTTCTAGCTTACCATGTTGTAATTTATATACAATACAGGACAAAAGTTTGGAAGCAGGATCATATTTGTACAAAAAAAAAATCATCATTGCTATACTTGCTACAAAATAAACTGACTATTATATAAAGAGTCACTTATTAGAAAGCATTTTTACTCTAATAATCAGGTCATTGGGCTTTTATTGCTTAGACTTTGTGTATCCTTCTTTTCTTAATGTATTTGATTTGATTCATTTGGCACAGTTTTAAAAGAAAGAAAATAACATAATAACAACAATAATACAATATACATATATACATTTGAAATAAAGTTTAAAAAGTTTAAAAACAAAATGACCCAAAAAGACACAAAATGACTAAAAAAAGACACAAAATGACCAAAAGAAGACATAAAATGACCAAAAAAGACACAAAATGACAAAAAAAGACACAAATTGACTAAAAAAGGATGCAAAAAGAGACAAAATGACAAAAAAAGATGCAAAATGACAAAAAAGACACAAAATGACAAAAAAAGACACAAAATGACAAAAAAAAAAGACACAAAATGACAAAAAAAAAAGACACAAAATGACAAAAAAAACACAAAAAGACACAAACTGAGCATACATGTGGGATTGTCGCAATGCAACATGGGACTTTTCCAGAATTTTGAAATCATGTTGGAAGACAACTTTAGCGGAGGGAGCTCAGATATAACAGCTATAAGCTCTCAAATACTTTTTGAATTTCATTTCTATCTGCTACAGAGGCTGAAAAATCTATTATTTAGTAGGAAGAGTTGACACTTCTGTTGAATTTCCAGAAAAACTTCAGGTTTTAGGGGACTATTTTAAAATCGCCCAGAGGTTTTACAGGCATTTTTACAGCCGTTTTAGGCTGTAACTTTTTTCGGCTTTCACTTTCTCCTTGACATGATACAACATATGTTGCTGTTGAGTTTTCCACTCAAGCCGCCAACTGTAGTTCAAGGAACATGTTGAAAACCCTTTTTTTTTTTTTTTTTAACTCCCCACTGCTTCGGCCTGGCAGGGGTTAACTTCGGCCCGGCTGGCCACTGGACTTCAGGCAGCAACTTCCAGGGCTGAAAAATTCAGCCAACTCGGACGTGCCAAAAACTGCAGTTCCTAAATTGGCCACTTGAGGCTGGCTCGAGAAGTGAATCATTCCCCAGACCCATGTGTTAAAATGTTTAATCTTTCCAGCAGAAATAAAAATGTTTATTCCCTGGTACGAAAAAAAGGATTGTCTTTCGTGCATGAATCTAGAGAAGTTAGATACACTATTCGGGGATCGGAGAACAAATTATACAAAATATTAAAAAATGTATTTAATTTAATATATTTATTTTTTTATTTTTGTTTAATTTTATTTTTTTATTAGTACTTTCATCGTTTTTGTTGTTAATCATTTTTTAAAATGTAATTTAATTTCTTTAAATTTAATTTAATTTTTTTTTTTTTTTGAATTTTGTTTAATTTTATTTATTTTTTATTAGTAGTTTCATCCTTTTTGTTGTTAATCCTTTTTTTAAATTGTTTTTTATTTATATATATGTGTGTGTGTGTGTGTGTGTGTGTGTGTGTGTATGTATGTATATATATATATATATATATGTGTGTGTATATATATATACATACATATATATATATATATGTATATATATTTATTTATTTTTATTTTTTTTGTCAGTGCCTGTATATGTTTGTCTACATTCGGATGTTTGAGCAGTTGTTTGTGTTGTATCATGGGTGGATGTTGTACAAAAAAACTAAAAATTTCTTCCTGGACAGTGACTGTCTTATACATGCTTTGTCATCAATAAAAAGACCATTGAAAGAAAAAAGGATTGGCTTGGCTTGAGACTTTAACACTAAAATCTGTGTTACAAACTAGCGTGTCGTGTTTCAAGGGCACAGGCATTGAGCCGGCACAGAGGGTCAAAGGAAAGTTGCTATCAAGCTACATTATCGGCATTATAAGATCGAGAATTGCTAAACCTTTACCCTCAAAACAGCTTCTCTGAATGATAAAAAGTTAGTAAAACAGTGGGGAGTACCAGCTTTATGCTTTAAATGGGCATTCTGCTTGAGTGACTTGGCTACAAATATTCCAAGCCTAAACTGAGGGGCACAGGGTTTACAAACAGGCATGGAGAGATGCTATCTAGTGGCATTATGGGAAGGGTAGGATCCAGGATTTTTGTCTTGTCTCATCTTGTACTTGTCATAGTGTTGCACTTGTTTGTACACTTGACAATGTGTCAAAAATGACAGGGTTGGTTGTGTGAATAATGGAGAGAAAAAAAGATACTGAGAGACTCATAGGGGCTCACATCCTTTCTATTTTCTTACTTCAGCACAGCCACGTAAGTGATATGTGAAGGGGCCATGCTTATAGGAATTTTTGGTGACAGAAAGTTTCAAATACTGTTGTTTGCAGGACTTTTAAATTAAGACATCAAAAAGGAGTGTGTGTGTGTGTGTGTGGAGGAGGCAGTTTGTAGGACACCTTTCGAACATCTGACAACCAACCACTTAGGATGAGATACGCATATGGATTGCAGTTGTAAAAAAGGCTGCAGTATCTGTTTAGGTTACAAAACCATTGAGTTACGTTTAGGGAAACAAGGGGGTCATCCCAATGTTGGAACATAGGACAGTTTTTTTTAAAAAAGGTCCCATGTTCCACGTTTTTCCCAAAAGGGTCCTATATTCCCCTCTACCAATACATATTGGGGAGCATAGGAACCTTTTCCAGAAAAAGGGTCCAATGTTCCCTGCAATCTATCAATCTTTACGGTAGACTCTCAGCATGTCCAGCAGGCCTACAGTCACATGGCCCACCTTAGCTCAAGCAGCCCAAAACTTTAATTTGCACAGCAGCTACTTTGTGGTTACTTTGCAGTTCATTTTTTTGTTTTTTAAATCTAGGATTACTCATGTTTGTATATTCCCAAACCCTAATCATGTTGACTTGGTCAAGGCTTAGCTTTTTCCTTTTAGGGTTAGCGTTAGGATTAGGGTTAGGGTTAGGGTTAGGTTATTTATTAATTTGGCAGTAATGGTGGAAAAAGTAACAGACCGGAGAACATAGGACCCTTTTTGGTAAAAGAGGGGAAAAAGGGTCCTATGTTCCCCAGTCTGTTACTTTTTCCACCATTACTGCCAAATTAATAAATAAAATAACCTAACCCTAACCCTAACCCTAAAAGGAAAAAGCTAAGCTTCACTGAAAAATCTAGTTAATCTCCCACTATAACAATACATACTTCCTATGGGCACTGCTCTAGTGTGATTCAATAGTAAATGGACCTGCAGTTTTTCTAGTCGCTTTACGACCACTTAAAGCGCTTTACACTACAGACTGCGCTGATTCACCCGTTCACACACACATTCATACTGGTGGCAGAGGTTACCCTAAACGGTGCCACCTGCCACCATTGGGAATTCATTCTCACAAAGATGAACGCAGCATCGGTAGCAATTCAGGGTTCAGTATCTTGCTCAAGGATACTTCGACATGTAGGCTGCCATGGTCAGGGATCGAACCACCAACCATCCGATCAGTATGTGACCACTCTACCAACTGAGCCACAGCCCCCTCAAATTAACTCATTTAGGCCTAAAACGCCTGGGAAAAAGGCCTGTGAAACCTATGGGCGATTTTAAAATAACCCAGAAGTGTCAACTCTACCTACTAAATAATAGATTTTTCAGCCTCTGTAGCAGATATAAATGAAATTCAAATGTATTTGAGAGCTTATAGCTGTTATATCTGAGCTCCCTCCGCTATAGTCGTCTTCCACCATGATTTCACTTCTGGAAAAGTCCCATGTTGCATTGCGTCACTCCCACATGTATCCTGATGCATTTCATTGGCCAAGAGACTGAAAATAGGTGGAAAAAACTACAAATACTACAAAACGACTTATCCACTTTCCCAGCTT
This sequence comes from Centropristis striata, assembly GCF_030273125.1. NCBI lineage: Eukaryota > Metazoa > Chordata > Actinopteri > Perciformes > Serranidae > Centropristis > Centropristis striata. The sequence goes on along the minus strand of NC_081517.1, from coordinate 6,825,939 downwards.
TAATGGTAGAACAACACAAGAGCGTCCCTGGTTTTAATGGTAGAAATGCGATAATGCTTTCCAGGCTTAAATGGGTTAAGGATTTGATTTAGAGTGGATTTTCTTGCCTATAGGTAGCTTGTTATCAAAGTGGGTTTGGTTTCATAAAAAAAAAAAAAAAAAAAAGATATCTGAGTCTGTGTGACTCACACACTACCTACCACTCACACACACACACACAAACACTGTCACAGATGACAACCAACTTCAAACAAAGCCAAAAACACACCCCAGAAGCCACTGGTATCTTGTTTGAAATCAGTTGATTTGACAATTAACATGGCTGAGTAGCTGCTTTGCTGAAAAGCTTTGTATTGATTTGCTTTTATGTGAAGTTGGAATTCACATCACAAAAGGATTACAATCAGAGCTTCCATGATTGTATGATTTGCAAGTGATTGCCTTTAATTACAGCTCAAACCAAATATAGAGGGTGCATCTAAAAAGCTCACAGTGTGTATCGTTGGTAAACTAAAACAGCTTCCAACTACCTAATCAACTTTACTCATATCAGTTTCTTCCGGAGGTAAATTTTGATTAAGGGAGGAAAGATTCCCGCCTCGTTATTAAAAATGTTGACATTTAAGCTGCAGTTTCTATCTAAAGATAATTACCTACGGTGTCTTAAAGCTCTTAAGGTAATACTGCATACTTTGTCTATTACTAAACCTGGCTCCGCTTCTACATGTGACACAGAATCCAATTTAGTCAAGGGAACAGAGTCACACATTCCATGTAATCTTTAATAACAAAATATCTCATAATACCTAGTGCTTCAGCAGGTTATTCTGGGAAGGAGCTGGGATTAACTGTCACAGGTGTTCTCACAAGAAAAGCTGAGCAAACGTGTGCGTTTTGATCTCTTTCATAAGATAACCGGAAAATTCCATAAGGATATCATGCCAAGTATCGTCAGAGCTCCCACCTTGCTCCAATCACCTGATTTATTCAACAGTTAATACATATAAAAGGAACAGAATAAAGTGATTCTTCCTTTTTATGTATGATCAAATAGGCTTTTATTGAATTTGTTTACTCCCCAGGTTGAGTTATGTTATCAATGAGCTACAAGAAACAGCATGGCCTCAGAGATATAAACTGATGTGGTAGAAGGATACAAAGGGAACACTGTTGTAGCTTTGGGCATGAATGTTTTTCAGCGGATACAACAACATCAAATGACCAATATTAGCTCAGCTACTGGAAGTCACAGGGACGGTTCAGACAGGAGACCACGCACTTAAGAGACATTTCCTGTATCTGCGTCATGAGGGTTTCGCCAGTGTCCTGCTCCTTTAGAGCAGACGTGGGCATCAGGCGGCCCGGGGGCCACATCCGGCCCGTTGGCTGTCCCTGTCCGGCCCGCGTGAGGTTACCCCGAAATCAGAAATCAATAAAACCACAGTGCTTTTACTGAAGGCGATTTACGTATGTGCGTGCATGCATTAGCACCTGCACAGATTTATCTTGTTAAAAACACTTTGCTTTTTGCACAGGGTAAATAAATTGTTTGTTTACTGCAGTGATTCCCAACAGGAGGGGCCCGACAAAGATCCATGGGGGGTCGTGAAGCCCTCTTGATTTTAAGAGATGTAATAAATCTAATGTGTTTAATATAGATGAGTCAGCATTTAATTCATTAGTGAGACAAAAACAACTAAATAAGGGCTACATTAAAGGTGTATTCATTTATTTAAATAGAAAAATCTCTATAGAAAAGTTTAAAAATAAAATATCGCGAGAATAAGGACATGTGTAACATCCCTCCTGCAGTATACACAGGTAACCTCACCCAGTGGTAACCTCAACTAGCGGTAACCTCACCTAACGGGAACCTCACCTAGTGGTAACCTCACCTATCGGTAACCTCGCCTAGCGGTAACCTCACCTAACAACAAAAACACAGAGCTAATGGAAAATGGCGAAGCGTCAGGGAGACGAAAATGCTGAATATCTCAAAAAGAAAAAGAGAGGGTACCATGAAAGTTACATTGAGTTCGGCTTCAAAGAAGCAATGGACAATGGGGGGGTCGCCAAAGTTTATAATGGTAAAAATGTTGGTCCCTCAAGAAAAAGGTTGAGGACCACTGATTTACTGCATAACACACATGCTCTATGTTGTCGTTGTGGTTTGAATGTATGTTGTGTTTAAAATAAATTGTTTTTTTTACAATTTTTACTGCTATATTTGACGAACTAAGCCTCATGTGGTAGATTCTGCAGCAGTGTGCCAGTGGACAGCCCAATAAATAAAACATTATCAGGGATGTGTATCCTAGCCTCTGGCTGTGCAGTGCAGACACACTCTCAGTGTCCTGATCAATAATAAAAAAAGATAAATTGCTTCCAAAACAATAATGTTATTGTGTATCCTTGAAGATAACAGCAATCATCAGTGCCTTTACCGTGTCAGAGGGTGAAAAGAAAACTTCCCACCGCTTTTCTTTTTTTAACCAAAGCTTGCAGGGTTCAATTGAGGAAACCATGTTAAACATTCTCCCGTGACTCCTGAATCTCCTTTTTGTCCATCTGGCGCCCGGCGAAGGTCGAGGAGGCCGAGAGAAAGGGAAGGTGTCTCAGCTGACTCACACTCCGTGGCTACATCTGGATCCGCCTCACCTCACATGCTTGGCTTGTGATATCCGGCTCTTGAGTGGCAAGTGTACGCCTTTGATTCGAAGATGTTTTCTCCCCTCTGGGTGGTGGGCTGCTCTACAAAGTCATAACACAGCACAATGGGCTCCTTGTTGTCAGATGATTAGGCAGACGTGTGTGTGTGTGTGTTCTTGTACTTCCTACATAGTGAGGACCGGAACATGTTTTAAGCCAACAGAGTGAGGACATTTTTGCGAAGTGAGGACATTTTGGTCAGTCTTTTTTGAGATTTCAGGCTTTGTTTTAAGGGTTAAAGGTTACATGATAATGATAATGATAATTAACTGAAACTGTATTTTGTGGTTACAAAACTAACTAAAATTATTCTTTGTCAACTTTTTTCATACATAATGAAGATGGATCAGACAAAGGAAATAAAAGCAAAATTGACTGTGACCTCTTTTAATCTCCCAGCCAACAAATACCCCATTACAAAAAACTAAAACTAATAAAAACTAAACTAAAACTAAAGCATTTCAAATAATAAATACTAAACTAAAACTAGCAAACTCACTCTAAAAACTTTTTAAAAAACTAACTGAATTTGAAAACTAAAATTCACAACAAATCCAAAACTATTATAACCTTGCAAGGGAATTCACTGTTCCAATGAGGGTCCTCACTAAGATAGAAGTACAAGAGTGTGTGTGTGTTATCTTGTACTTCCTACATAGTGAGGACCGGGACACGTTTTAACCAACAGAGTGAGGACATTTTTGCAAAGTGAGGACATTCCGGCCGGTCCTCACTTCTTTAAAGGCTTTTTTTAGATTCCAGACTTTGTTTTAAGGGTTTAAGGTCACATGATAATGATAATTAACTGAAACTGTATTGTATGGTAACAAAACTAACTAAAATTATAGTGAAAACGTCCTTCGTTTTCATCTTTGTCAACTTTTTTCATACATAATGAAGATGGATAAGGCAAAGGAAATAAAAGCAAAATTTACTGTGACCTCTTTTAATCTCCCACCCAACAAATACCCCATTACAAAAAACTAAAACTAAAACTAATAAAAACCAAATTAAAACTATCCATCCATCCATCCATTCTTGCCCACTTATCCGGGGCCGGGTCGCGGGGGCAGCAAACTAAAACTAGCAAACTCACTCTAAAAACTAACTAAAAATTAATTGAATTTGAAAACAAAAATTCACAACAAAATTAAAACTAAAACTAATGAAAAATCCAAAACTATTATAACCTTAGCAGGGAATTCACTGTTCCAGTGAGGGTCCTCACAAAGATAGAAGTACAAGAATGTGTGTGTGTGTGTGTGTGTGTGTGTGTGTGTGTTGTCTAGTTTGTCTGACAGCAGTTTCAAATAACAATACATGTCAGAACTGGTGAATAAGCAGTCTGACTGGCAGAGCCTTTTGTCTTCCAGACCTTTTCAATATTGTGTGTGAATGTCAGTGTGTTGATTGGGGATTTGCCGGAAGGGGCACATATTGGAAGAAAAAGTGAGCTTCAGTCAGTTAAAAAAGCCTTTCACATTTTTGTCTCTCATCTAAAACGACTTTGCTTTTTTTCCCCCTGTATGTGTGTGAATGTTCTCACAGGCTGAGTGAGAGGTGATTGTTAATGACAGAGCGCGTAGCCATCAAAGACAAACAGGTGGATGAATGTCTTTCACACACATTCCTTTGCTTCCGCCAGCATCCTGCCAAAGATTCTGTTAACACATCCTCGCTGTGACTGATCTCTCTCTTTCGTTCCTTACTCATACCGTGTTGTTGTGATCTGCACAAAAAAATCCAAAATGTGCATACAGAGAATAACTGCCTAACACTAATTCGCAGGTTATTGTTTTGCAGCAACTCCTCTGGCGTTATTACAGCTCAAGCTGCAGCAAATTAGGTCGGCAAAGGGCAAGGGAAGACATGGAAAGAAATCCCCCTTTTTTAAAAAGACAAAAAGAAGCAAAAAAAAAGTGACTAATTAAATTAAACATAGCTTGGCTTGAAGGCAGCTACAGGGGGAAGAAGCGCGGGGAAGACAGGATGTGAAGGGTGGAGCTGGGAGTATTTAACTGCATATCAGGTCATAGAAATCAAAGCCCTGGGGCGCAGCCAAACCAAACATGTCCCAACCGATGAGGTGCGAGTGCACAGACAAGCTCTGACCTTTGAACTCCAACCTCGGCGTGTTTCGGAGCAGGTCAGGGAGTGACATCTACCTCTCTGCTTGGCGCGTCTAGCCCTGAGGGGAGTGTTTTTTAAGCTGACAGGGATGTATTGGCAGGCAGGAGGATGATGGTTGATAACACATTTGTTATTGTGTGTAGTTTTAACACTGAACCCTTTAGGCGGTTTAAGCTCTGAAGGTGGCCTATTTTGCACACGACGAGGTGGAAGGTTCATGCCTGGGTTGTATGATAAGCTGTAATATACCGTATTTCCTCAAATAGTAGCCGGGGCTTCTATTAATAAAAAATCTGTTTGGGACCCGGCTAATAATAGGGACAGGCTGTTATTTGAAGGAGGCTTTTATTGAAAAAAGAAAATCAGAGCAGCTCTGACCGGCACTTTTTAGAGTGTTTTACACAGAGCATTGTAGCCAGTTACCCGGATGTCGGCCATATTGGAAGTACTCGGATATAAACAAACAATGAACAGCACGCTGAATGTTCATTTTAAGCAGGATTTAAAATGTCTAAACTACTAAAAAGCCCAGAAGAACGCGCGTAAACGGCTCGACTTTACAGAGAATGACTAGGACAGCAGGAGAAACAACCATATTTACCTACAGTACTAACTCGTGTGGCCAAACTTCAAAATACAGGTGTTGTGTGGAAATCTGTTACCCGTCAAATGATGTTTCCTGAATGGTGTTCTCCGTAGCATCACCTCCGCTGTTGGAGTTAGGATTTAAGATTAAGGTTAGGCCTTGTAGAGACTGTTTGGGGTTAAGGTAAACTTGGGCTCATGTTAACAACTTAAAGGAGGACTGGTTGGGGTCAGGGGTCAGGTTGGTGCAGGTTAAGGTAAGGGGGACACATATCGACGGGGGAACAGACTTTGACATAACACCGGTAAGACACCCGGCTTATAAAAGAGGCCGGCTTTTATTTACTAAAAATTGTTTTTACACCCGGTTACTAAAGTCATTAATAGGGGCCCGGCTTTAAATTGAGGAAATATGGTAGTTAAAGTGGAGGCTTCTGGTAAATGTAATATCCACTTGTTTCTTTCACTAATGCATTGCATTGTCCCCGCTCGTATATATTTGGCTATTACTGTTGCTATATCAAATCCGCCGAAGGAGAAATATATACGACATGGGCCACTTAACCAGCATCACCTTCAATTTATTAGCTCCCTAAATGTTTCCCACTGGACATTAAAACTGATATTTAGCCAGCAAAATGTGAAGCGCCAGTCCCCCAGGACTCCACTTTAAGGAGAAATCCTGCAAGATTCAGAGCTAAGCACTAAAATAGCAAATGGAGATAAAGTTCATTTTGTTAAAATTAGTTTCATGCTTTTTTTTCCCCGTTTTTATTCTTCAGCAATGACCTCAACCCTCTCTACTCATTTCCATTCCGGTTTTGTTCTGCCTCTCTTTGTATTCGGCTCCACTGTCTCCATCACACGTATCAGGAATCACCCGTGTATGTCCAAAACAATAAGATTCTCTTCTTCTTTTTGCTAAAAACGAGTGCAATTAGGACTGCTGAATTTTACTCTTTGGCAGCACAGTGTCTGCTACAGCCTCAGGGCTTTCTTGATATGGATGGGATTATTATAGCGCTGACGTGCAGCCACTCTGCACAAACATGCACGACCCCAAAACACACACACTAAATTTATTTTTCATAAATGATTATTGCCAAGGTATGATGCTACCTCATTTTGGCACAATCAGTTATCTGCTGGGTGGGCTCAGTGGGGTAGAAGTAGGCCACAAGAGACACACACACACACACACACACACACACACACACACACACACACGCTACTGTGTACGTACCATCAATGCAGGTTGCAGGCCCAAGGCCACATTTAGCCATCCTACTTAATAAACTTTCACTGAGCTCACTGCATGATATCTGACCTGAAACAAGACTGGAAAATAACAGAGGCAGAAGGAAACAAGTGAATGGAGATAATGGAAAAGAGAGCAAATGAAAAAAGTTGCACTGGATGTAGGGACATGACTACAACCTGGTAAACACTATTATTAAAAAACTGATTTCATGATTTGCAAGTCAAAAAAGGTCTAGCCACTGAGGTTAAAAAGTTATTTATTCGTTTGAGTTGCAACAGCATTTAAATTACAATAATTTTAAGTACAGCAGGTCTTGAAGCAATTCTTGACATTTTTTGGAAATTCACTTATTTTCTGTGTTGCCGAGGGTGAGATGAGAAGATTGATACAACTCTCACGTCTGTACGGTAAATATGTAGCTACAGCCAGCGGCTAGTTAGCTTATTAGCATAGAAACAAGGAGAAACAGCACAAGAAAGAACAATAAATACAACTTACTTTAAAACTCACTGAACAGTTCATGTGAAAAATAAAACACAATGTGGTTTTATGGGTGACTATGTGCCTAACTATTTCATAGCTTGAAGCTGGAGTTTTAGCACTTAGCTAACTTGAATGGTAATTAAATTATCAAACTGTGCGGCTCTTCTAGACTTTCCTAATGTTTTTTGGACCGAATAAATCAAATTTGTGTTTTTTGGCGGGGTTTGTTGTGCTCCAAAAAATAAATCCGCTAATTTTTAAATGTCTCTTTTCCCAATGTACGTCAATAGGAAAAAGTCTCTCTCGGCCCAATGGCTTCACACGATGGGAACGTATTTCAGTAAATTTCAGCTAATTTCAGCTAATTTCAGCTTCAATTCAATTAAGTTGGTTCAACTATTTTCTTTTTTCAGTGTACCTTCATATTACTGTCACATTTACAGGCTCCTTGAATAATTTCTTAGAGTGTAAGTAAATTAGAAAATAATACACACATGTTTTAACACATTTCTAACTGTCGTTGTCATGTGTCCATACATGTGGAAGTGAAAGTGGATAACAACTTTGGGTGTGCAGCAGTCCTAAGCGATGACCAGAATAATGAGTAGTCAGGGGTGAAATGCCAGAGCAAGAAAGATAAGGAAGTAATGAGGAAAAAAAGATCATAGCTGACTCAAATTGTAATTCTAAGATCTTCTCTCTTTCCCTCTGTTTCTCTCTCATGTGTCAGTCTCTTTTCAGGCGCTCTCGCCACACTTCCACCTCATCCCTCCTCTCTTTTATCTGCCTGTTTCACCCACTCATCTTCACCTCTGCCTCATTTACAATTGCTCCTCGCCTCCGGGGAGCGTTAGCCACGGTCGTCCGTTCGCAGGGCCCTAAGGCCATGATTAGAGAGAGGGGAAAGAGTGAGAGACGGATCGACGGAGGAAGTGAGCGCTGTTAAAGAAGTGGGTGGGTGGGGGTCAACATGTCTGCAATGCACACAAGCCAGACGCAGCCAGCGACCCCGCAATCAACCCCAAAACTCAGCCGTACATACGTCTCACTCGTAGAAAAGCTCTCCAGTACACCCGCGGGGCCTGTTATTTCACACAATCGATTCCAAAAAATAGACTAAAGACACCTTTTCAACATTCACACTGCAGTAACACATCTCTAAATAGCTGTGACAGAACAATTATTGTAAAACATCTCAGGTTGCAATAGTCAATTTGGTGCTTTGCTCTAAGTTTCCTGCTTCTGGCTGGCTGTCGGTTTTTCTGCTGGACTCGAGTTAAACAGCATCTACAACCACAAACATACTCCAGTTTCAGATCATGGATAATCAGGAAATCGAATGGAGGCTGGTCCCAGTGCATCATGGTGTCAAAAGTGCTTAATGCTTTGGTGCAGCGGGTGTGTGATGGACAGCAACGCTCCCTGAGGCGGAGGGGGTGAAGGGAGGTTAACTAAATGAGTAATTGCAAAGGAATGAACAAGGGAAAAAAGACAAACTAACCAGGTTTTATTATTAACAACACATGGAGTCTTAAAACTCACAATGTGTAGTAAATAGTTATTATTAATGCCGGATATAACCACATTATATAGATAGAAAACTCATTTTACATTTTTTACATTCTACTCTCACTTTAACCCTTAATAGGGCACGCATTGAAATACTTGCAAATTCCAAATTTCAACCCTAGAGATTATTGGAGGATATTACTCCAAGATATTACTGCCAGAATGTGTAAAAAAAAAAACATACGGACCCGGGGGAGGGGGGTAATATTTTGAGAAAAAACTTACAGATTAATGAGAAAAAAATCTCAAATTAACGGTAGAAAAAATTTACTAATTTGTGAGAAAAAAATCTCAAATTTGTGACCAAAATATCTCAAATTAATGGCAAAGAAGTTGACGAGATTAAAGTGGCAAATCTACCAGGAAAAAAAACGCATTTATGAGATTTAATGTGGTAAATCTGCGAGAAAAAGTAGTTTTTTCCCCAATTTTTTCTCGTAAATCTGTGACTTTTTTCACGCAGATTTGCCACTTTAAATCTCTTAAATCTGCAACTTTTTTTCTTGTAGATTTGCCACTTTAATCTAGTAAATTTGCAACTTTTTTCTCTAAATATTACCTCCCCCATGGTTTGTATTTTTATTTTTTTATACTTGGTGCTAATATGCCGTCATAGTCAAGTTCTCCTCGTACAAGTCACTGAAGAATAACTCATTTTGGATATCAGCTGAAGCTACCAAATATGGTTCTTTGCCTGATAAAGGGTTTAGACAAGTGTGTTTAAAATGTTCCTTATTTTTTTTATATGAAAGTAATCTTCCCCAGGAAGAGTCTTTGACACTTGCATCACTTTTTGCTCAAAATGAATCAAAAGAAACACTCTGCTGTACCCTTGCACTGAACCATGACTTGTTTTTACCGTTACGTCACTGTTATGAATATAGTGCACATTTTTAACATTTCTTCAGTTCCAGGGCTCCATAAACAATGTGTGAATAACTGGCTCATGGATTAGTTGGTTTCATGTGAACAGCTGGCTTCACAATAATAATTTCTCTCTCCCCCTCACTTCCATCTTTACCCTTGTCATCCTTCATTTCATGGCTCACTTGACCTCCATACTTTCTCCCACTCCTAATTTCCCGTCGGAAATTAAATAGAAAGATCAATAGATAGATGGATACATACAGTTAGTCTTTCATCTTCACTGTCCTCCTTTCATCCCGCTCTTCTTCCCCTCCATCTTTTAATCATTTCTCTTCCTTTCTGTCGTTTTCTTCCTCATCTCCAGTCGAACCTGGTCTCACAGGAATCCGTAAAATAGCCACGGATTCGCTTAACTCAAAATCCGTGGAATAGCCACAGAATTACTCAAATTTCCGTGAAACTGACACGGATTTCGCTACAATGCAAGTTAATGACAGTCATATCCCGTGGCTATTCCATGGATATTTTTTCCTATTGGTTTGTTCCAAGTCACGTGACTTTCAAGATTCTGGCGGTCAGAACAAAAAACATGGCGGACAGTTCTCTCATTTTTAGTGAAAAAAAACTATTTTGACTTAATTTCTGCATAAAAATGGATTTTGATCACATTTCTAGCGAGAAATATATGTTTTATTTTCTAAATATTCACTCAGTGAATGTACATAATCACTTTGTATGTTGGGATAGCCACGGGATATGACTGTCATTAACTTGCATTGTAGCAAAATCCGTGTCAGTTTCACGGAAATTTGATTGATTCCGTGGCTATTCCACGGATTCCTGTGAGACCATGTTGCTCCAGTCAGTCAGTCAGTCAGTCAGTCAGTCATCTCATCGTTTCCTTTAACCCGATCACATGTCAATCCTTCACATCCATTCCTCAGTCTTGACCTTTGCCCTCTGTTCAAGCTGTCTTTCCTTCCTTCTATCTATTTTCTCCCTGGCCCTCATCCGTCCTTCCTCACCTCTCTGATCCTTCCATCCCTCTTATCTTCTGTATCTCCATCCTTTCTCCTCCCATAGTCCCTGCAATTATATCCCTTGTTTTCTACTCTCTGGCTCTTCACCTCCACTGTCTCTCTCTTTCACCTCTCCTGCCCTAACCCTCTGATCACTCTTTTTCTCTCCAAATATCAACCCTCATTTCAAACCTCCTTACATCTCCTTGCCTGCCATCAGGCCGCTCTGATCATTCCTTCCAGCTTTCGTTCTCCCTCCCCCTCTCATCCTCCCTCCATCCCCCCCTCATCCTCCCTCCCTCCCTTGCTGGTTCCTGACCTCCATCCTCCCTGTGATCATCCCTCCAGAGTTGAGGCCATCTGTTCCTGCAGGAGAACCAAGTGCATCCTAGCCCCCGACGCCAGCCAGGATGTGTGTATTTACGCATGTGTGCCAAATTTATCTGCGTGTATTAAAGTGGGACCACATATTCCTCTGTGGGTGCGTGTAAAAAAAATACCGGTGAGTGTTGCATATTCATAACACAAAGGGTGGAGTACCGTTTTCAACCTGGTCTCATAGGAATCCGTGAAATAGCCACGGATTTGCTTAACTCAAAATACGTGGAATAGCCACGGAATCACTCAAATTTCCATGAAACTGACACGGATTTTGCTACAATGCAAGTTAATGACAGTCATATCCCGAAAAAATCCTCAGAATATTCACTGAAAACATAAAGTAAGTCTTCATTACAAAAGTACACAACCATGTAACACTGTTCATTTATAATACTTACAGATAAATATTTTCCAAGGCAAAAGTGTCAGAAAACTCTTTACAATATAACTTCAGCAGTCCGTTTAGCTGTCAGTATTTTCCTAATGAGTTCATGGTCTCAATTGCTACTTTCAAGTCTTCCTTTATAGAGCATGATGTCCATTTTGTAAATAATGCAAACAATACAACACAAGAAAGCAGAAACACACTGCTCAGATTCTGTCAACCAGAATCATAAGGATGGAATGAACAGTCTAAACTAAAAAAAAAATTGAAATTTGGATGAAATAAAATAAGATTGTCATAATTCTGACAATATATGTTGAAATTACATGTATTTTATAAGTGGAGTTAAATAACACAATTTCTACTAAAATATGCTTAAATAATATATGTAACATTTACTAAGGGTCAAAATCACTTTTTTCAGTGTGGAATTATATCTTTGCCCCATCAGTGATGGATTGCTGCATAAACAAAACCACTTTGATGTCTAATGCATGATTGATGCATATGGATTATATGGAGATGATTATAGCTAATAAAGCCGATACCTGTGTGAGTGTGTTTTTGCATGCGTAGGTGCATGTGTGCGGTAACAGTGAGAGTTCAGGCCCTCTGTGCTCTCCCCGCTCGATTAGGAAGTAAACAATGTTTATTCACGAGCAGCTGTCTAAGGGAGATGACTGTACGCACATGCACCGTCACACACACATTCACAAAGATGGAGATGAAGGCTTGGGAAAGAGAGAGACTGATTAGTGGCTCTGTGAAGCCAAGGAGAGGCCCCAGTGGAGCACACACACACAAGCAAACACACAAAGAGAGAAATGAATGCAATAAGTCCACACACAGCTACTTCTGCAGAGACAGGCTAGCACTTAAAATGACCATTGTGAGTAAGTTTCAATCGTGCTGTATTGAGAATCATGAGTGTCATTGAGAGCAGGCGTGCACGGGTGCACAGACTCTTAACTGAAACAGAATGTGCAACTCAAAGTGAACTCTACCCAAACCAGAAAGAAAGACTTTTACCCTCCGTACACTGCAAAAAAAGAAAAGTTGGGTGAACTCAAAATTTCAAGGCAACAAGCTTCGATAAAATTTTAAGTTGGACAATTAAACTAAATATTTTAAGTTTTGTTTTTGAGTTTGCTCAACTCTGAATTCAGATTTTTGTCAACTCAACTGTAAGTTGTGCTAACTTACAATTTTACATTGTAATAACTTTTAATCCTTACTTCTGCAATGTGCTGAATTGGCACGATTGTAATGCCGCTATGAAATGTCAGCTAATGTTGCGACCACAATTTTGAGTTAGCATTGATACGCTAATGGCTACTCTTGTAGCTGTAACAAGCAGCGCTGCTAGCATCAGTTAGCCGCTAGCATCAGTTAGCGGCTAGCTTTCGCTAATGAATTTCACCACTTTCCCGCATTTCACAACAAAGAAATAAGAGTTAGCAGAACTATTGTCCCTTGTTTTGAACCTCAACTTAAAGATATAATTAACAACTCACAAACTTGTTTTTGAGCAAACAACTGGCTTCCTTTGTTGTGCTAACTTACATTATTGCCCTAAATGTCAATAATTTATATTTCCAAGTTTTAACAACTTAAATCACTGTTGAAATACAATAAAATAAAATACAAGTTGGCTTTTTTGCAGTGTAGAAACATACGGGGAGCTACCGCTACAGTGAACTTTTATCAGAAAAATGTTAGAAGCAGTATCGAGGCTGGTATTTTCATTTTGTCAAAACAATGAAATGCTATTTGTTGTAGTGAACAGATGTCAGGGAGCCGAGGTGCAAAGAGAATCTATTTTGAGGCACGGTATAGACTTTTGTCAGAAAAAGCATAAAACACAAACTTCAGTAAAAGCTGCCTTTACAAGCAAAACGACCACGATTTGCCGCCCAGTCCACCCACCTCTCCCTCTGTCAGCGCTCCTCATCCCTCCCTCTCTCTCTCGTCTCAGCAGCAGCTGCGCGTATTCCTCCTCAGGGTGAATCCGCCACTAGCAAGAAGGCCTGCTTTTACAAGAATGACCCAATTTATCAGACACAGCACTCACACTGTTGATGGATCTAATTAAAATCTGTGTACAAATCTTATAAAGGCCGGCGGTAATCATATTTACCGTGCAAGCTTTCACTCATTTTCCTCACAATGTTAAACCAGGATAATCCACCGCATACAGTATAAAAGCTTCTTTTTCAGCAAGTTTGATCCTGTCACTGTATGCTTTTTGTTTGCTGTGACATTATTGTTTTCAGTTCTACATGAAATCACACTAATCGCATAAGAGTACAGTTTAAATACAGTCATGTAAACATGATTCAGTGTCAGACAAAGCATGATACAAAAAAAGGTCATTATATAGAATTCATCAGGGAATAATCCAATAAAAAGCAGCATTATGCACAAAGCAAACAATTGATTTGGCTGAAAAGCTCACAGTGTGGCTCCCCCTGTCAGTTTTATATTAGAAAACAGTAGGGCAGCCATAACCAATCCCACTCCCTGGCATTTATGTATTTTAAAGACACACATTTGTTTAAACAGAGCCCACCTCCCTCGCTTCACCCCTGCTATTAGCACAGTTATTGTGCCTCATATTATTCTGACAGGGTGAGCCAACCTGTGTCAATATATTATAAATCTAAGTGTGTGTGTGTTGAGGCTGGAGGTACTTGAGCTCATTTCCACATGTAGTTAATACCTTCATACTCAATGTGGATCGAGTTGTTTCTAATGGACTCTGAAACTAGCTTCAAATAAAACTCAGCCACTCCGCCGCCTGCATCTGAAAATATCCTTTTTATTTGGTGAGATATCTACCATTTGGGAAACAAATGAAATCCAATCTTGTCAAAGCAAGTGAGGCAAGGCAAATTTATTTGTTTAATAGATTGCATAAACAATGGCAATTCAAAGAAGTAAGGAAAAGACAAGTGCATTGTGGAATATCACAGTCACACTAAACAGTGAGACAAGAGTTTTAGTGTCTCTTGTAGTTAGTGCTCAGTCACGGGCCAGTGCATGCAGCCACGTGCAGAAAACACAGTCTGCAGATTGATGCATGCTCACAAGCACAAGTTTGAACTGGAAACACTCAGGAATAATTCATTTTCTCCTCATGGAATTTATCGACCTTTGACCCTGGTCTCCCCTCAAAAATGTCTATATAGGGCAGGGATGGGCAACTTAAATGCTGCAGGGGGCCACAATTTTTCATGGACACTACCACAGGGCCACATATAGGAATGTGCACTTAACCAGATATGATGGAACTGCAATTTTAAATATGTTTACAGTGCAGTAACTTAACATATTTCATGTTCAAATGCATGTAGAACAGTATAAATAGGAATACAAAAGGTTTGAAGCAAATCAAAAATAACCATTTACTGTTATTTATATATTTTTTTCAGTTCAAGAACAGCAGACCAACATTAATTGCAAGATGTAATTTTGTGCATTTTTACACTGCCCTTTTAAGATTTCATGTTTTTGGTCATTTTGTGTCTTTTTTTTGTTCATTTGTGTCTTCTTTGGTCATTTTGTGTCTTCTTTTGTTCATTTTGTGTCTTCTTTTGTTCATTTTGTGTTTGTTTTTTTGTTTATTTTTTGTCTGTTTACAGTGCAGTAACTTAACATATTTCATGTTCAAATGCATGTTTTACAGTATAAATAGGAATACAAAATGTTTGAAGCAAATCAAAAATAACCACTTACTGTGATTTATTTTTTTCAGTGCAAGAACAGCAGACCAACATTAATTGCAAGAAGTAATTTTGTGCATTTTTACACTGAACTTTTGAGATTTCATGCTCAAATGCATGTAGTTGTACTGAGGGCCACTTCAAGTGAGGGTGCGGGCCGTATGCGGCCCCTGGGCCTCCAGTTGCCCATCCCTGATATAGGGTGTTTGTACCGGCAGCAAAATACAACTCATATTTACGTGTTAGACTAGTTTAAATGCTCGTGTTTCACGGCACATATGAACGTCTGTTCTTGCTGTTTGACCTCATACACATACAACAGATACATGACAAAACACAACTCATACTTATTTAGTTTATTTATTCTTGGCAGTACATGAGTTTCTATTTGTAGAGCACACATTTAGTTAACTTTTGAAGTTCCACTTTAGTTTGTCTTTAGATAAGTATGCCTTTAAGTCATTTTAGTTTCCATTTAAGTTATCAGTACTGAGAGGCTGCTGCTGGTTGTTGGCAGCAGGCCACAGTGTAAAAATGCACACTTGAAAGCAGAGTTGTTAAATACAGAAAGTGGTCAATTAGAATCTATCAAATACCCAATTCATCATAGGGAAGGGTCCAATCCATCTCTGGGGTTTATATCTAAGAGATCCTTTTCTTAGACTGAACTAGTTTGTTGGGGCTTTTGCTTCAGTTGATTGTTACAGTGTTTATACTCTTGTCCTGTTTCATTTTATTTGAAGTTTAGTTGGTAGGTAAATGGTGCTTAAATGGTCCAGTCAATCAACCGTAGGCCTATTTGAACTTGGCAGTAATGGTGGAAAAAGTAACAGAACGGGGAACATAGCGACCTTTTTGTGAAAAGCGGGGGAAAAGGGTCCTATGTTCCCCAGTCTCATATAAAGAGGGGAACATAGGACCCGGTGCTGTGTTCTTCGTACTGCACATTCTCTTTGAGCATCTTTCTGAAACGTCTGACAAGGCAGTACATTGTTTATGAAACGTGAACAGCTATGACAATAGGAAGAATCCATAAATATAAGATAAAATATCTCCATCTTTACTGCTTGGACTTTGTTAAGCCGTCCAACGATTGTCTTTCCTTTTTTCTGGCAACAATTTTAGTCCACGGGTTCAGAAAGTCAGTTATGGTCACGGATGATAATATGTCTGTGGTGCCTGTGTAGGAATATGTGTCTCATTTATTGACAACAAGTGCCACAAATCAAAAGCCAAGAGGCTGTGCATTGAATTTATAGAACTCTATAAGCCTCTTCACTTCTGGTGCAGCATCCACACACATTTTAGAGACAGCAGTAAATAAGCACTCAGGGAAGCTTCCTGCTGTCAAGATGTGAGCTCTCCAAAGCCTGTCAGCCAGCAGGTGCAGGTGTTGTGCCATGCTCCCTCTTACTGCAACACAATGGTGGCTGAGGAGAGACAAAGACACGGAATATGAGACAAACAAATCAAGTGTCTACGTTTGATTTCTAAGTCTTTGTGTATTTGAGCCGAACGGCCACTGTACGGGGGTCACCGTCTGGTGAGCCACACAGAATACACAGCATGGAGATTGATGCATGTAATGCAGAACAAGCATGACTTCCACCCAGAAGCTTTAAGCAGGACATTATTGGCAACATATGCTGAGGTTAGCACAACATGCAGATTGGCGTGCGAGTCAGTCACACTATGGAAGGTACAAGCCCGGCCAGCTACTACAGCAACAGAGAGAGAGAGAGAGAAAGAGACAAGAACGATGTGTTTGTGTTTCTCCACAGTTTTTAGGGGTTGTGTAAATGCAAACTAAACACGGTCAGGTTTTATTTTGTATTATTGTTTTTAATTTTTTATTTTCAGTGTCATAGCGTTAGAGCTGCCATTGAGTTTTATGCTAATTCTAACCTGTCGCCTTTTTTTAAAAGTATTTGTTCATTGTCCAACAGTGTTATACAGAAATGTTTTAAATAAATGGTAAATGGAGTACACTTATATCGCGCTTTTATCCAAAGCGCTTTACACTACACACTACGCTCATTCACCCATTGACCCACACATTCATAATGGTGGCAGAGGCTACCCTTAATGGTGCCACCTGCCACCAGAATCAGAATCAGAATCACTTTATTTGTCCCTTGAAGGGAGATTTGTTTTGCAGCAGGACACACAAGACAAGGTACACAACAATACAAGGCAAGGTACACAACGATAACATAACATAATAAGACCCAATAAATGTCTAATAAAACACAGTCAAAGAAACGCCATACGCATACATAAAATCACTGACACATGTTCGTTGCAGAGCTGATACCCCTAAATGGAGAGTTACTACCTAGTATAGGTAAAAAGTGCAATGTGCAGATGTGCAAGAAACAGACTTGTGAAGATGAGCTATTTGAGGGCTACTTTCTATTAGTTAAATAAATGGCAGTTGGTATAAATGAGACCTGGAGTCTTTTAGTCCTCCACCTAGGGGCCCTGAGACGACGGCCTGAGGGCAAGAGCTCAAATTCATTCTGAAGAGGGTGATCAGGACAATCCATAATGGCGCTAGCCTTCCTCAGGACCTGTCTGTTATACATAGGCATCACGCCTTCCTGCTGACATCCTGAAATCCTTCCAGCAGTATTGACCAGCCTACCAAGGCGATTCTTGTTGGACAGGTTCAGGTTTCCAAACCATGCAACAATACAAAAGGTTAAAACAGATTCAATAAAACTTCTGTAAAAGAGGGTCATCATTTCAGAGGAGACATGGAAGGTCCTCATTTTCCTTAAAAAGAACAGTCTCCTAATTTAGAGTATGAACCGGACTGTGACTTCTTTAAATGTGTAAAGAATTGTATAGTCTGTTTATTAGAATTTTTGTAATAAAATGATTGTCTGCTGTAAATGGCTGCTGAGAGCCGTGAACCTGAACCAAAACAATGTGCTGAAAGACACTAAAAAACTTGGTGGCACAAAAAAGTGTTGTATAGTTTGGTGATAATTCTCTATGGGTTGGATTTTCACATTACACAACGTCATTTCATCCATTATTACTCTTCAGGCAAGTACCCTAAAAAAATTCTAACAAAAAGATTCTCAGCTGTTTTTCTAGTATTAGATGTCCTTAATAACATACTAAAAGTTTACCAAAATCAGACCACTAGAAAGGTGTAATCGTCAAGATGGCGTCCAAGATGGGCAGGAAGCCACCAACACTAGGTAAAGCCATATGAGAAAGGAGAAATGTGCTATTACTTAAGGGAAATTGTACTTATTTTCACATAAATATGCTTGTAACCAATTGCTTTAATATATATTTGCTCTTGTAATCACTTATCTATCCTGGAAATGTGTAAATTACAATAT
This sequence comes from Centropristis striata, assembly GCF_030273125.1. Lineage (NCBI taxonomy): Eukaryota > Metazoa > Chordata > Actinopteri > Perciformes > Serranidae > Centropristis > Centropristis striata. The sequence continues at coordinate 6,807,472 of NC_081517.1, read as the reverse complement.
TACATGACCAAAACATGTATCAGGCACCAGCATTTCTGGTCTAGGAGGAAAAAAAGCAGCAATGGTCTTTTTTTTAGGGTTAAACCATATTTGCACCTGACTACTTATACATTCATTAGTGCAGCTTCAATAATTTAAATCACTATAACTAGTGTCAAACACAAACACCTTCCTAACACTTTATATTACTACATATGAACATATTTTGTTGCTTTTGTGTTGGTTTATGTGAAAACAAAATTTGAGACACACAGAACATCATGTCTCCTTAGAGTTTGGATTTCTACTTTCAGGGTAGAAAACACAGCACTTCCATTTAGGAAGTGTGGAGTACATGCTTACAGTTGCTGGCCCATAGCTGGCCTTGTCTTTGGCTGACACAATGACGGCTCCGGTTTGTGCTGCCTAGATAGTTTCATGGCATGTGCAGCGAGAAGCCTCCTTGTAGTTATCCAGATGGCTCATCTGGACTTGCACATGAATATCCGCTCTTTAAAGTTCCTCTACCTAAGGGTGGGAGAGGTCTTTGATCTTGAGCAGCAAGGTGATCCGTAGACAGTACACTGCAAAAAAGGTGTGTCTAAAACAGGATAAAAACACTAAATCTAAGGGAAATGATCTTGCTGCATGGACAGATAATTTCACTTGACAAGATTTCCTAAATTAAGATTGTTAAATCTAGAAATAAGCATGTTGAACGCTTAAAATAAGCAATCAACTCTTAAAACAAGATAAATTATGTAACACTTCTAAATCTAAAGGTTTTTTTTTAATCTTGGTAAAAAACAAATAATTGTCAGTGCACTCTGCTCGGGCCAGTTCATCGCTGCTTGCGTTTAATTGCGAGTTAATTTCTTATTTTAAGCATACAACATGCTCATTTCTAGATGTAACAATTTTTATTTAAGAAATCTTGTCAAGTTAAATTATCTGTCCATGTAGCGAGATAATTTCCCTCAGATTTAGTGTTTTTATATTGTTTTTAGACACACCTTTTTTACAGTGTAGAGGGGTAAATTCTGGGTGGCTGGGGAGAGGGGCGCTTGAAATGCCCTGCTTATCCTGCTGCCCCCGCGACCCGCCCGCAGATAAGCGGACGAGGATGGATGGATGGATGGGGTAAATTCTTCTTTTTTTTTGGTGTTCTCATGTCTTTCTGTACCTTTACACTCATGATGTTGCATTTGTCATTGTTATTCACTCTGAACTAGTTTAATTTCCCTAGAAAATTAGCCCAGGGTCTGTACCACTTCTGTCTGCTCAACATAGTCAAACGCTCACAGTCAGTGTTTGCCGAGCACACAGTACATTCTGTTTTTCAGGTTAAGCAGCAGCATGCTAGTGTGTTCTCCGACACACAGTTTGGCTCAGCCTTTAGATTTCCTTTGAAAGCATGAACTTATGGCTGCTGTTTGTTTTAATGTCAGTCAGCTCTTGAAACTTCTTTATCCTGCTGACTCCAGTTGGCCAGATGGTGTATCCACTTAAAGTTGTAGTGTACAAATCTAGCTTTTGTTTGCATAATCTCAGTCTTTACATTTGTGAGAGAAAACTAATTGCTATGTTGTTGTTTTTTTCTTCAATTCGACATATTATAATTTTTAGTAATGTTCTGTTGCTGCTGCTTGATTTTTTTGGCAACAGAACGTTGTGCCTTTTAGCCCTGCTTGGTCTGGTCTCAACCAGTTTTTTTTCTTTTTTTCCCCCTCTGTCTCTCTTGTTCTTTCTTGCATAGTCTATTTCACCCCCACCCATCTGCAAATATGAGCTTGGAGCACAACTGAACAGTCTTAATTAAAAGGGTTGTTTGCACAAAGGCTAAAAGTCCTGATAACATGATGTTTTCCATCCGTCTAAAATTAATGCTGCTCAGTGTGATAGCACAGCTCAGGCTGAAATTAAAAACTGTTATTATGAAAGACATAAAGACACAGGAATAAATACGAGTCTGTGGCATAACCAACAGGTGTTATGTATCTATACACTCGGTTGCCAGTTAATTAAATCCATGCAATATAGAAAATGTATAAAAAATGTGTGAGTAAAGTAATCCAGTTGTCTTTCTCCAGCTCTTTCTTGAGGATCCTGAGGCATTTAAGATGACCTCATTCCCATCTCATCAAATACCAATGTTTTGTCACAGTCCTGTGTGTCTGATACCAATTCACAAAGCACCCTTTCATAAACCCATTCACTGCAGTATTGGACATTCTAAGTGCTTCATAGAAGTGTTGGCATGGTATAATAAGCGAAAAAGTCCGTTGAGGGAGTAGGATGGAGTGAATAGATGGGTAGAATAAACACATGACCTTTACCCAGGAGACCACTGTTTGTGTCCAATGTGAACCAAAGGTCAACATACTTCGACTACTCAAGTTACGTAGGCTAGGTAACTTTATTTATGTTACAAACTTATTTGGACCTTTTTCCTAAACTTAACCATGTCGCTTTCAAAATGTTATCTGTGTGTTCCACGTGTTTAAAAGTGCGGCCACAGTGAAACATCATCGTTTAACGCAAAGGGCAACCCAGTGTATTGAAAATTTTTCAAATACAACAAACAAAGAAAATAAAATTCTCACGAGACAATCAAGTCTAGTTCCTGTCCAATCAAACGAACCTCCCAATGCCCCCCACCCACAAGTACTGGACCCCAAGCAAATTTCAATACATCCAGACACCGACACATACACAAACTAGGTAAATAAAAAAGGAAATCACAACGGAGAGAGAAAACAAAAACAAAACAAAACCAAAAACAGATACACATATACATTTGGGTTACATAGAAATGTTAGTAGCTGCCATGCTTTCAACAAAGGAAATAAATGGCTGCCAAATGACATAGAATTTCCTGGTGGTCCCTCTTACAGTATATCTAATTTTTTCTAAGTGAACATGACTCATGACCTCCCTAATCCACTGGTCATATGTTGGGGGCGGAAGCATCTTTCAATTTAAACAGGATAAGTCTCCTGGCCAACAAGGAGCAGAAGGCCATCATGCCTAGGTGGTTCCCAGAAAAAGTGGCACCCACCGGAGCCACGCCAAATAGTGAAATCAGCGGAGATGGGTGCACTGTTTTCCCACACATTCCAGAGAATGCCTCAAAGACAGAATGCCAAAAACTGTACAGCATAGGGCACAACCAAAACATGTGCAGTAATGCACGCCAAGCAGTCCTGACCAAGAGTCCATATTTAAGGAGATGGGAATGGTATCAGGGTATGTCCCACTGGTATTATCCCAGTTATGTGCATCACAATGAGTCCAGGAGGGATTCGAACCAGTAACCCAACTACTTCATCTGGTTCTTTTCAGGTGATGGGACAATGGATGTTCTCTGAGCTTGGAGTCTTACTCTTGTTTCAAAAGTATGTGAAACTGCCCTGCAAAACCTGTTCCTTTTACTACTTGCATGTGCAATACCATTATTTTAGTAAATGCTTAAACATACCTTAACTTTTCTTTGATATTCAAAGCATTACCTTCAGACTCAGCTCCCTGTGAACCAAGAAAGTGTAATATAAAAGCCATATCGCTGTCTGTGGACTCTCCACTGAAATGGTGAGATCTTGAGATAAATTCTTTCGCTTGGGGCTGAAACTTGTTCCCAACCCCAAGAGCGCAATCCACTGTTTCCTGTCCAAGTGTCATGGCCTCAGACATCCCAGCTGCTTCACAATTAGCTGCAAAACAACCCCAGCATGTACATGGGGTCATGGGCAGCACTACATCATCTGCAAAAAGCAGTGATGCAATCATCAGATTACCACATGGAACACACAATCTCTTGATTTAGTCTAGAGATTCTGTGTGTAATATCCCCAACAGAGCAGGATATAAAGGTTCAACCTTGGTGGAGCCCAACAGCCAAAGGAGGTCACATGACTTACCAAGGCTTGGATCAGGCTGTTAGCTTTACGTGTTCAATGTAGACCTGATATGACTCCCCCAGTATACTAGCCTGGGTATACCCATACTGCCTTGTGCGCTCGATTTCATTTCGAACTGTGAAAGTGTCTGGCAACTAAGGCCGTTTCTTAGCCCTGTTTTAGGGATCCAATCACAGAACCGGGAGGGACGCCAAAATGGTGACGCGTACTACTTGACAGATGGAAACCTGTAGTTTTGTAGTTTTCTTACAGATCCAACATGGCTGCAACAGACGTGAAGTTCTTTTTGGATCTAGCTGTAGACAGTTCTAGATAGTTTAGAGCCAAAGTTTATTTTAAAATAAGAACAACGTTTGACTTTACTCTCCTGTTTCACCACCAAAAAGGATGTTTTAGCCTTGCTTCTGACAGGATTTGGCAAAAGCCTTATCTACCAACTAGCCCTGCTACCGCTCGCTGCTGTAACGCTGGTGATCTGGCTACGAGCCGGGGGACAGCGGAGCCGCCCAGAGACCACCAGCAGCTCGTCTATTGACCATAAAATCAGTGGATGTGTGTGGCTGAATGACATGAGGTGGAATAAGGCGTTAAAATAAATAATCTTGCAGAAAGCGAGAACTGGAGAAGCAAAGCAGCAAGCAACACTCTCTCTCTCTCTCTCTCTCACACACACACACACACACACACACACACACACACACACACACCAACACAGCCGGTAGACTGTGAGCAGTCAGAGTCAGAACATGCTGCAAAAAAAAAACGTTGCAGATGCAGAATTGAGCATTTTAATCTCAAAGTAGAGATGAGCTAGTCTGGCTATGTAAACATCAATTTCTGCTGTTCTACATACGTCATCTGGTATAACTGATATGATTGGCTAAGAGCTACGTGCAGACGCTTATGATAGACATTCGTAGCGCCCAATAAACGGCTCTGGAGGATCATAAACCACGCATTCTCTACAGAAAAATGAATAGGTGGTAGCCAGACTAATCTCATTTGTGATTAGTCTGGCGTTAGCCATGCTACCAGTATACTGGCTAGAGTGAGGATCTGGTCCAGTGCCCGTCCATCCCATGACCAGGACTGAATCTGCATTACTCATCCTGAACCCGAAGTTTGCCAACAGTTAGTCCCCTTTCCGGTGTCAACAGGCTTGCTGGGAGAGACCTAGCAGTGTGAAGCCGCCACCCACACACAATGTTTTGCAGGAGTCCAATCCACATTTTTAAAGATGGGACGCCACCATCTGCCAGTCCATAGGTAGGCCAGGTGAATAACTCTCTTCCCCTGCTGAGAGCAGCCTTGGTAAAACCCGGCCTCCCTTCCCTGGCTCGTGTGAAGACTTGCCAGAAGCCAACCTACATACATACAGTATAATATATTGTTTCTGCCTCTTCGTTACACCCAGGCTTCTATACACTCCTACTGATAGCCCAGCTGACATGCCAGTTTGTCTTATTCCAGCCACATATAACATTGACTGCTAACCCCATTAAGCATAATTTACCTCACCCCCTCCTCTCTTCTCTTTTTCTCACTCGCACACTCAGCCTATAACGGATTACTAATAAAGTCACTAAACAAGAGTGATTCTCTTTTGCACACAGGAGTACATCTTTACCTCCCTTGTTCTCTCTTATTGCTCTCTCTTCCTCTACCGTACTGTCTCTCTGTTTCTATCTCAGACACACACAAGCACACACAAACGTGCACACGGTTCAGATGTACAACAGAATTGTAGATCCTTGTCTCTTCCTTCCACTGAAGATTCTCTCGGGTATTGAAGTATGTTCGTGCTGGCATGATGTCTGGAACAACAGATGGGAAAAATTCTCCCAGGTGAATGAAATATCAGAGGTCTTCTGGAAGAGAACATGGGGAGAGAGAAAAAATGAACTGAGCATCGCAGACACATACTGAAGTGATATATTTGAAAATCCTATTGACACTTGCAGTAAATTATTTACTTTTTGTACATAGACTGTTTATAAAAGAACCACTGCATGCAATAGCTGATTTAATAGTCTTTTTAAAGTACTTTGAAGCTCTGGCATGATGGAATCATTTGGGTCTTTAATGTTTCTTTTAAAAAGTATACAGACAAAAAAAACGAACCATGACATTTGAAAGAACTTCTAGACTTCAGGCATATATTTATGTATAAACCAGAACACACCCAGAAAAATCAAGAGTCAGGTTATCGGGTCTTTACCTTTGCTCGACATTGAAAGTGCTGAATACTGCAGATAACGCATATACAAACAAATATGGGGGATTTCAAAGGATAACATTATCTGTCCAATAGCAGACTCCTCAGCTGGTATTCCCCGAGGGAGAAAAATACACAGCAGAATCCACCAGCTTTTTCTACACTGACAATAAGTTATTCTCTAAGCTTGTAGGATTCAGGAATATTAATCCTCTGTAGAGTAAGCTCACAGCTACAACGCCTTAGCCCTAAACTGCAGCGGATTCTAAAATCTAAATCCACTAATAAAATCAGCTGTAACTTAACCCTTTATTATTTTCTCTTAGGTTATTAAGTTTACTGATATACTGTATGCTTTATGTGGTAATTATGTTTGATGTTTGTTTGTGTCTAGTTTAGTTTTAATGTTATTTTATGTGTTAAAGTTCTTATGTATTATTGTTGGTTTATTTATTTATTTAGGTTGGTTTTGTGATTTTGTTGTTGTTGTTCTTTTTTTTTTTTTACTGTGTTTGTCCATTGGATGATTTATGTTGTGTTTTGTTAAAAATTAAAAAAATAAATAAAAAATACAATTAAATTATATTAAATAAAATAAATAAATGAATGAATAAATAAATAAATAAAAATCAGCTGTGACATGTGCGAGCAATGTTGACATTTAGGGATGCACATTTGGCTTTAAATCAACTGTTTGTCCATTGGTGATATATGTTGTGTTTTGTTAAAATTAATTAAAAAAATTAATTAATTAATTAATTGAATTGAATTAAATTAAATTAAATTAAATTAAATTAAGTTAAATTAAATTAAATAAATGAATGAATGAATGAATGGATAAATAAATAAATAAATAAATAAATAAATAAATAAATAAATAAAAAATCAGCTGTTACATGTGCGAGCCATGTTGACATTTAGGGATGCACATTTGGCTTTAAATCAACTTCATTTCCAATAGTACTGAATGTCACAACATCCCACATCCCAGTGTTTTTATGTCTTAATAACCATGACCTTTTCCTTTGGCCAATTGGACTCGATGCAAGAATCAATCTGCCGGTTCTGGTAAAGCAACTGATATATGGATTTTGTAGGAGGTTAATGGCCAGCTGGTCCCTGTGGTCACCATAGAGCAGATAGTGGTGGTGGTGGAGGGCTGCTGTGTTTGTACAGCTCACTCCGACCTTGGATTATTAGCAATAAGGAAGGTTTCTCTCTTCAGAATGACTCATCCATGTGGACGTATTCTTGCCGTCCAAGGCCTGGAGCACAAGACAAATAAGATGAACACAAAGCTATCACAGTGCCCCCTGGTTCATTACTGTTTGTACATGACTGGAAAATGCTGCTTTAGTTTGCTTTGCTGCCTTTTTAGCTTTGAAGCAAGAGTTTAACTTTTGAGAGCTTATTCACCCACTTTCTTGCCAAGTATTAGATTAAAAGATTGATACCATTCTCATATCTCATGTGCCAAACTAATTCTTGGCCAGGCACAGTCACTTTCCTAACTTCTTCACTGGTTGCCTGGCAACCGCACGCAGACTAAAGTTAAGGAAGTGACTTCGACTGGCCAATAAACTGTACAGTGCATACTTCCATCTAATTATGGATTAAACAAATGAGTTGTAATGTAATAATTTCCTTTATGGGCTTTAATGAGCTTTATTTATTTTTTAAACATTTGGATAGAGCCTGGCTAGCTGTTCTCCTCTGTTTACAGTCTTTATGCTAAGCTAAGCTAACCATGTAGGCATAAAAGTGGCATTAATCATATCAATTAACTCTCAATACACTGTAAAAAAAATAAATAAAAAAAAATCAGTTTAATTTGCCACAGCTGTGATTGCCAGAACTTCACCGTAATAAAATACACTGAGTGGGTTTTCTACTGTAAGTTTAAATGTCAATATCAGCAAAAACTGAAACAGCGAGCCTCTTCATTGAACTCATACCATAGACTGTATATGAATAATGGACGTAGTCACCGTGATGTCACCCATTGGTTTGTAGCCCGTTTGAGGCATCGAGTTCAGCGTTACACTGGTCGCCATCTTGTTTCTGATACAGGAAGCAGACCATATTTGGACTGTGGAGGAGGAGAGGGATCTGATCACTGACTACAGCCTCTCTACACCTCAACCTGACTGAGAGAAGCCGCTGCTTATTCATGTTAGCATTAACTGGGATGTTCATTTTGGCTAGCAAAAAACAAAATGTATGTTACTTAGCTCAGAAAACTGAGCAGCGACTCCTTGGAGTGTCTGTTAGTCCAACCAAACGCTGAACAAGACTTTTTTAATGAACAAAACGTTCAAATAAACTGTCATTAAGTGAAAATACAGTGAAAGGGTCAAAGTTATGAGACCAAACCACTAAACGTCCTTTATTTTTTTTACTTAATTGACATGTTGCCGTGGATACGCATTGCTCTACTTCTCTCCTGATGACGGCTCGCCTTGTTAGTAACCTGTCAATCAAAGGTAGCCACGCCCCCAAATCATACGATTCTTTATCTTCTATTTTCTTCTAAATGGGGCCATTATTTACACTATTAACATTATATATAATGTTAATAGTGTAGAATATAATATATATATATTGTCTTGTCTTGTTGTTTTACTAGCAATTGAGACCATAGTGTTGTCATAAAAAAAATGTCTGAGGTCATAAATCAAGTGAGAAGTTTTCTCATTTTGTATTGAAATGAATGGACTAAAATGCTTCTGCAGCAGCCGTCAGCGCCACCTGTTGGAATTTCCGGTAGAATGCAGCTTAAAGCACCTCCTGGTTTGCCTCCCTGCTCAGACCTGGAGGTTGCCGCCTGACTCATACTTTATACACACCAGTGGGCAGCACATTTCTGCACCCGGGGAGCAGTGGTGGGGTTAGGTGCCTTGCTCGAGGGTACTTCAGTCCATGACCTGGGATTCAAACCAGCGACCCTCTAACCACCGATTCTCTAACCACTTCTCAGCCACGGACAGCTGTCAATATACTTACTACAGCCACGGTGATTAGTTGATCATTTGATTAGTCCAAAATTAATTGATTTAGCATGAATTTTTTAAACAAGCATGACAACATTTGATGGTTTCAGCTTGTTAAATATGACCAAATAAAACTGTTGAATTTCCTACAATATTAACAGACATCCTGCTCTACTTGTTAACAATTTTTAGACAACACAATCAGTTAAGAAAAAAATAATCTGATTAACAAATTATGAAAATGATTGTTAGTTGCAGCACTGCTTTATTTTGTGCTATGGTGTGACTCTCAATGAGTCCCAGAGAATATGTGTCTTATCAAGAAACCACCCGGTGATTCAGTAATTATGGCACCTGTGAAATTAAGTGTGCCTCTCACCGGGAATATTATAAACTAAAGCTTTTTCTTCAGAGGCCTGGATGTGAACACTGTGCCTTCTCCTTCTGCTTGGCCTTGTTTTTGTAGCAACGTGTAAGCTTAAAGTAATCCTGCTTTTGTCTTGTAAGAAACAAAAAAAACATGTCTTTGTTAGTAGATTAATGGAGAACACAAGATGTTTGTCATTGACACTCTATTTTAGTCTATTTTAGCATAAAAAATGAATATTAACCACGTGGGGGCAAATGGTAAATCAAACCGTGGCATCAGACATATTTATAAATTTAGGGGTTGAGAGTTGATTCTTCATTAAGACATAGCCTAGTAAATAAAAAAATGAAAATAACAAAAACAAAGGGAGAAATATAAAAGATGTTGCTTGATTTCATCGTGACAGGCGAGTCAAACAATTTAAGTATAAAAAAATCCAAACAAAACCACCCGGTGTCAAGCTCAAATCAGATGTTGACACCATAAAAATGCAAACTCTATTTTATTTCATTTTCATGTTTCTCCCTTTTGTTTCGTGCAGGAAGTTGTTGTGATTTTTCTTTAACCTCTCGTCGCCTCGCCCCAGTGTTTATCTTTGCTGTCTTAAGTAGACTGACTCGCAGGTCGCCATGAAGTAGATGTTTTTATTATCTCCCAGAGAAAGATTATTCAGTCTTTGCATATTTAGGCACTTTGTTCAAACAGGGAATTGACTTTGTTGAGAAAATAGGGCAACTACAAACAAAACAAAGCTCTGGATGCCATTTCTGTTTACCATGGGACTAACGGCACTGTACGGTGAGAGATGCATTTTAGCAACCCGATCCATTTAATTAGCGAATAATCTGGTCAGTGAGTGTTATTAACGCTGCGAGCTTAGTTTGAGTTTGTCACAGTTAAATAGCTGTATAAAAAAGAACAAAGCAGTTGTTTTATAGGAAATACAGTCGCTGTAAAATAAACACATAATTATGCAGGAAGCTGCATTTTTCATTAGCACTCATTGCGGTTTTTGACTGTGTTCTAGACCAATTTTACTGTGGGGGCCATGGAGGGGCCAGTGTTTAATCAGAGGGGCACATTAACACATTAAAAAATGGCCAAAACCTTTATTTTAGGTTATTTAAACATCTCATTTAAGTATATTTGGAAGATACAAATACATTGGTTGAAACAATGAGACTCACCAACAATAAAAGATTTTTTTTTGTATGACAATGACATTTCTCATTTTTGTGCAGAATCACTATTTTATTTTGAAAGTGCAGTGCAGTGAGAATGTATGTATATATGTATATATATACACACACACACACAATATTTTATTGCACAATTAAACTATTATACAATGTACACATTTTGGGTTCCTTTGAACCTGGTCTCACAGGAATCCGTGGAATAGCCACGGAATCACTCAAATTTCCGTGAAACTGACACGGATTTTGCTACAATGCAAGTTAATGACAGTCATATCCCGTGGCTATTCCATGGATATTTTTTCCTATTGGTTTGTTCTAAGTCACGTGACTTTTAAGGTCCCGGTGGTCAGAACAAAAAACATGGCGGACAGTTCTCTCATTTTTAGTGAAAAAATCAATATTTTGACTTAGTTTCTGCATAAAAATGGATTTTGATCACATTTCTAGCGAGAAATATATGTTTTATTTTCTAAATATTCACTCAGTGAATGTACATAATCACTTTGTATGTTGGAATAGCCACGGGATATGACTGTCATTAACTTGCATTGTGGCGAAATCCGTGTCAGTTTCACGGAAATTTGAGTGATTCCGTGGCTATTCCACGGATTCCTGTGAGACCAGGTTGGTTCCTTTTGTGTACAATGAGATATTGTTTGAAGAAAAAAAAGGTTAGAACTGTTCCATTGTTCATCATTATAAATTGATCATTTTATTATTAATTTGACACAGGGGCCACAGCAGGGGCCAAAGGCTTCTTCACAGGGGCAGTGGCCCCTGTAGGCCCCTGTGTAGAACCGCCACTGCACTCAGGTGAGCTACGGTTTCCCGATTACAGCGTTTATCTTGAAATTAATTTGAAACCACCCTATCGAAACCCTTCAGCTGTTGAAGAAACAATTTAAATTACAGTATTTTGGGGAATAATAATTACTTTTTCCTTGCAACTAACTTTGGATTTCATCTCAAAATGCACACGGTGCCTAAATCTGAGTGTAAAGATGCTCTCTGAGGTGTTTGGAGTGTCGGGCTCTGAGGGAGAACGGGTCTGTGGCTGACAGCTGAAGCATTTTGTAACGGAGTAATACACACACACACATAAAGACACACCAATGTGCTCTAACCGACACACTCGGTGACACCTGCACTGTCTCGCAAACAAACAAATGCAAAGACAGATAGTGACAGGTGAGGTCATGTGCATGCACGCACACACAAAAAAACACACACACACACACACACACACACACACATACACACATATCCCCAGCTCCTGAGTTGATCAGAGACTGTTACAGTGTCACCTCGCTCCCCAGCTCAAACCCCCCAGGAGATCGTTCTCTGTCACTGACGCCACTCTGTAGACAGCCTCACACAGCCGCTGTCTGCTACCTGTGTGTGTGTGTGTGTGTGTGTGTGTGTGTGTGTGTGTGTGTGTGTGTGTGTTTGTCTCTGTGTGTATTTGTCTAGGGAAGTGAGAGAAATGTTTCCTCCCTGTGGAAAAATTTATACTATTCTATCAAATCTTCTTCTTGCAACATTTTTTTTAGAAGCGTTTGCAGCATGAACCCAGGAAGGAACAAAGCATTGATCACAACAATATCAGTTCAACTGCCTATGAAATGAAAAAAGTAAACAGTTCAAATATAGTCAGCATTAATGCTTTGCTTTTGAAAAAGCTGACAAAGTCAACTTTAAATGAAGGGAGAAAAAAAAAAACAATGTTCCCAGAGCTGCAGTTCAAAGTGTCTAAATTTACATCTTGTTTTACAATTTTGGCTACATAAACTTAAAAAAAAAAGGGCTGGTTGCAGTTAATATTGCATTGTTTCCCAGCTGAGAAGGACATAATTCTTTTCATCTCTCACAAGGCCCAGGGAAATGTGGATTCTACACAGTGAGCAACAAAGAAATAGCACAAGCTCTTGTAGCGCCTCTGTTTTGACATCTCCAGGCAGAATGCCACAGCTGAGCTAATGGTGTGGTAAGCGATAAAATGTAGGTTTATGAGGGATTAGTTGACTGTGTGTGTGTGTGTGTGTGTGTGCAACAGACACACGCGCACGTAGGCACGCGCGGAAACACACGAGATTCCCCAAGTTTAGCGATGCATTAGTGGTGTTTACGACAGCTTTGAGTGGAGCTTACCCCATGCTCCAGCACGGCCCGCCCTCCCCCCGACCCCCCCTCCACACACACACACACACACACACCACCACCACCACCACACACACTCACACAGGAGCCGCAGAGACCAGTATGACGGGGGTTTAGTTAAAGACTGGAATACTCAGTCACAGATGGTCAGGTCAGTGAGATTGGGAGGGGCGGCGGCGGTGCTCATCCATGTTTTCCATACACTGAAAAAAGTATAACCTTGCTCAAACTAAAAGAAATGATGTCCAGATATCACATCTAAAATATTTGACTTCATAGAATCTAAATTGAGTAACTTCTTATGACCTGATTCTTTTATGTTGATGTAAACAATATTACTGCAACCTTAATTATTTGCCTTGATCCAAATTATTTTCTTAACATTTTAGTTATTGAACCAAATTAATGAATTTAAATTGAACCAATCTAATATATTCATTTTTAACTGAACTAATGTTTGCATTGACACCAGTAAATTTATTTACATATACCTAAACTATATTTTTCACATTTTATTTGACTTATCTAATTTTTGTTTCACACCTTATAATCTTTATAAAAAAGAGACACTTGGCCAACAGATTACATTAAATGTATTTATTAATCTTTAACATATGAACCATATGCAACATATAACATACACGGTGCTTTCGACTCAAACTAAAAATATTATATATATATATATATTATATATTATATATATATATATATATATAATATACCTGCATGTCATGAAGAATTAAAAAAAAAAAAACTTGAGAGAAATCAAAAACTTTGTTTTGGGTCCTTAGGACATATATTTAGTTCAGTATAAATCAAACTTGATGTGTTTAAATGCAAAAAGAATGAGTTTTACAATCAAATCAATAATTCTATCCTCTTTTAAATGGCAGTTAATAGTTTGAATGAACAACTGCATGTTACACTTTTTTCAGTGTACTGTTGGTTCAAAGGGAGAGGAGGCAGAGGGGAGATAGTTTTCAAAAAGATGGATGAGAGAGATGGAAATGTGGTTTGGGGAAGACAAAAGTGGGCCAGAGATAGGAGACAGGTGGGAGTAGTCTTGATAAAGAGAGTGATAAAAAGGAGCAGGAGGAGGAGGGTGAGAGTGGTAAACATAAGGATGTCTGAGGAGAATTTAAGCTAAAAAACTAAAGACAGAGGCAGGGCCAGAGGGGTCCCTCCCCACCGTGCGCTAGAATCTGATTGGCCCCCCATGGTGCACCCCCTGCTATTGTTAAAAGGTGATAGGCAGTTGGCTTAAAAATATTTAATGGATAGATTACTAAACAGGCCTACCAAGGCCCCTGGACCAGAGATTTGTATGAAGCAACCACAAAGAGACACAAAATGAGCTAAAAAAAAAATCAAAAAGCTACTATGACACGCAAAATGCCATCAGAGAAACATCAAATGATCTTTAGAGAATCACAAAATAATCGTAAAGAGACGCGAAGTGACTTCAAAGACACACAAAAAGTGACTTCAAAAAAAATTATCTAAGAGGTGCATCAAAACAACATTAAACAACCTGAAAGAGTTGGACAACGACCTCAAATACACGCAAGATGATCTCAAAGAGAAACAAAATTACCTCAAAGACACACACAACAACCTCAAAGAGAAACAAGACAACCTCAAAGAGAAACAAAACAACTTTAAAGAAAAAAAACAACCTCAATATAAACAAAACAACCTCAAAGAAAAAAAACAACCTCAATATAAACAAAACAACCTCAAAGAAAAACAAATAACCTCAAAGACAAACAAAACAATCTCAAAGACAAACAAAACAACGTCAAAGAAAAACAAAATAGTCTCAAAGAGAAACAAGACAACCTCAAAGAGAAACAAGACAACCTCAAAGAGAAACAAGACAACCTCAAAGTGATACAAGACAACCTCAAATACAAACAAAACAACCTCAAAGAGAAACAAAATAACCTCAAAGAGAAACAAGACAACCTCAAAGAAAAACAAAAATAACCTCAAACTGAAACAAGACAATCTCAAAGAGAAACAAGACAAGATCAAGGGAAACAAAACAGCCTAAAAGAAAAACTAAATAACCCAAAAAAGGAACAAAACCACCTCAAGAGAAACAAGACAACCTCAAAGAAAAACAAAACAACCTCAAAGAGAAGCAAGCCAACCTCAAAGTGAAACAGAACAACCTCAAAGAGAAACAAAATAACCTCTAAGAGAAACAAAATGACCACAAAAATACACAAAAAAAACCCAACAAAAACAAACAAACAAAAACAACCTCAGACACTCAAAATGCCGTAGTTGTTTTGTTTTTTCTCTGGGTCTGTGTCCAGAGGCCCTTGTCTCAAAATCTGTCCATGGCTGTCTCCTATTTGAAATTATGAATAGCAGTTATAAATTAAAATTCTTTACATACTTTGTTTTTGGCATTCATTTATTACACTGAGTCATGAATAATCATCATATCTAATGTACTAATGTACAGTTTATTATTGCCAAGAACCTGGGCTTAATGCATTTAAGTCATTTTACAAATGGCCTTCCTTATTTTAGTCTAGACCCCCTTCTGGGCCCCCCATCCCACCCCGACTATAGAGGCAGTGTAGGAAAAGTCTTTGCAGAAAACCGGCAAACAACAAAGTGAAAGAATCACAGAATGAGATGCAAATGGCAAAAGAAATTATGTTGAGTAGAATTTAATTGGCTTTTCCAGTTTGCGCTAGAGTAATCTTTACTACATGCATTATTGATCGATTATTAAAATCCCAAACAGCACGCGTTTAGCGGGGGCATACGCTCAGACGGTGTGACAGTCCACTGCGGGGGTGCTCGCCGCCCAAAGCGCTTCTTAAAGCAGTCCGTGCTCAGCGGCACAGAGCGTCTCATTTACTGTAACAGGTTTTGTGTTCACCAAAGAGATGTTTAGAAAACGAAATAAATAAAAATGATTCTCTCTGAGCTCAGAGGAAATCTAGATATGTTTTGCAGCTGAGATGCAGTGACTCAATCAGAGCTTTATTATGTGGACACCTTTGTGTTTGGGTGTGTGGGGTGTTTTTTGGCCATTCATTTCTTGCTAGAATGACGAGATGCATAGGAAAAAGTGTGCATGTGTGTGTGTGTTCTTGTACATCCTACAAAGTGAGGACCGGAACACGTTTTTAACCAACAAAGTGAGGACATTTTTGCAAAGTGAGGACATTTCGGCCAGTCCTCACTTCTTTAAAGGCTTTTTTGAGATTTAAGACTTTCTTTAAGGGTTAAAGGTTACAATTAGGTTCATGTTAAGGTAACCATGTATTAGGGTTAGGGTAAGGGGCTAGGGAACAAGGTTATTATAGTTAACGAAAACTAAACAAAATAACGGAAACTGGAATTGAAAAAACATTTTCGTTAACTGAAATAAAAATAAAAATGACAGTTTAAATTAAAAAAAGATAATTAACTGAAACTGTATTGTGTGGTTACAAAACTAACTAACATTATAGTGAAAATGTCCTTCGTTTTCATCTTTGTCAACGTTTTCCATATATAATGAAGATGGATAAGGCAAAGGAAATAAAGGCAAAATTTACTGTGACCTCCTACCCAACAAATACCCCATTACAAAAAACTAAAACTAACACTTAAAACTAAAACTAATGGAAAATCCAAAACTATTATAAACTTTCTAGGGAATTCACTGTTCCAATGATGGCCCTCACAAAGATAGAAGTACAAGAATGTGTGTGTGTGTGTGTGTGTGTGTGTGTGTGTGTGTGTGTGTGTGTGCGTGCGTGCATGTGTGTGTGTGTCATCTCAAGTGACAGACATTGTGTCTTTATTATGGAGATGTTTTGTTTTTTTGTATCGAAAAGATGAGCTGTGCTTGATATAGGGCACACAAACACACACACACACACACACACACACACACACTTAAACAGTGGAATCTTCTTAAATCTATACTAATCCATTATCCTCTTGGTGCGCTGTTTCCGTCTCCTATCAGTGGGAGGGACCAGTGTGTGTGTGTGTGTGTGTGTGTGCTGATGTTGTTTGTGTTAATGTGAAACACACTTTCTATGCAGTCTGTGTGTGTGTGTATGACATGCAGAATATTTATAGGAATTCTATGCTCATTTTAGGTTAATTCAAATCCTCATTACAACACAAAAACTCAAACAAAATACATCATTTAAAATCCAAAGCAGCAAATTATCCATCACGCCCCCTTCCTGTGCACATTCTTGCATGTGTGTGAATTCAGACAAGACTGGGTTTGGGTAATGAGGCAGCATCTGTTGTGTTCTCTACTGCGACGAAACACCAATCAAAGATGATTATGATGTTGACAAAGTTACCCAGCAGATAGCACTTATTCAGCCTCTGCAGGAGTCGACTGTTTTAAATGGAGCCACAAAAAACAGTTTTATTGGCGAGGTTTTGGTGCAGTCGGTGTGTTTGGAGTTATGCTGTTGAGGCTGTTAGCAATATTAATGACTTTTGAGCTGTTGTAGTTATTAATGAATTTAAAAAAGACCGCACACTAATAATTGATTAATGGACCATTATTGGATACATAATCTCACTGATGAAAAGCACTCCCTGCACAGCTGAAAGAAGTGAGTGAATCATTTTGTCTGAAGACACGAGACATCGACCCAGAGAACAGATGAGGTCACAGAGTAACTTAATGATCATTAACCCATTTAGGCTTAAAACGCCTGGAAAAAATGCCTGTAAAACCTCTGGGTGATTTTAAAATAACCCCTAAAACCTGAAGTTTTTCTGGAAATTCAACAGAATCAAACAAAGTCTTTTCAGCCTCTGTAGCAGATAGAAAAGAAATTCAAAAAGTATTTGAGAGCGTATAGCTGTTATATCTGAGCTCCCTCCGCTATAGTCGTCTTCCTCCATGATTTCAAAGTTCTGGAAAAGTCCCATGTTGCATTGTGACACTCCCACTTGTATTCTCTTTTTGTGTCTTTTTTTCAGTCATTTTGTGTATTTTTTTGGTCATTTTGTGTCTTTTTAGGTCATTTTGTGTCTTTTTAGGTCATTTTGTGTCTTTTATAATGATTTTGGTTATTATCAAGAAAACCATGGAAAATGGCTAGTTATCAGCTCTCAAATTAAACTCTTACGGGCTATTTTGGTTAATATTATATTTGAATAAAACAATGGTCTAATATTTTTTTTCCACGACTGTATATATATTTATGTTTGTAATAAAAACATATGAAGGTTTTGACTAACAGAAAAATAAATATTACTCCATTTCATTGAAGTTCCTATTCTTAGATTAACATTTTTCATGTCTCTTTTAATTTGTTTATCCATTTTTTTTTAAATCTTAGTCAACATAATTTATTATTTTCCCTTTCTCTATTTTTTTTAACTTCTCTAACAGCAAATTGTAACCCTATTATAAATATTATATAATATAAAATAATATCATATTATTTTATGTTATATAAGTGTAAATATATTTGAAATGAGAAAACCATCGGTAGAATAATCACCAATGGAAACAGACTGCTTAGTGTGCAGAAATCTTCTGCTGCCTCTAACTTTGTTCCATCCTGAGCTTCCTCTGGCATCTCTATGTTTTATCTTTGTAATTTATTTTAAAACGCTTTGTTAATAACACAAATCAAAGATAATTATTCTTTAGGTGAAGTACTCGCTTATGAAATTGGTGTGTAAATAATCTCGCCTCATCTCGCCTTACCCATACTGTATCAGTAAATGTTCTATAATGCATTCCAGGGACCTCCAGTGTTAGATTAGTTTCCACAAGACAAAAACAAAGATAAATCTTCAACTGTTATTGTACTGACAACAGATGTATGCCAAAAAGCACGAATATCCCCACGACTAATGGTCTGATTCCACGAGCTTTAGGCAGATACATAGTAGGCCTAATTCCAGGAACACATGTTGTTGCTTTATAATACCCAGGAGTCATCCAGGGATAATGTGAGCCTCTTGTATTTATGAAGAACTCTTAGCACTGACAGCTCTTGCAGTGGAGCCATTATCCTGACCTTTAGGCTGAAGCTACTATCAAGTATTCATAGGATTACAATCAAGAAATACCGCTTGAATACATGCATTTTATTTCCTTCCTGCTTGACTTTTTTATTATAATCCACTCCATTCATTTTAACCCTCTGGAGTCTCTAAAATCACCAAATCCAGACTTCTTCATGACATCCAGACTAGAAAACAAAGCAGCATGGAGCCCTACTGTAAATTTACCTCTAAAGTTCTGGCTGTAAACTCCATGAGGCCAGTTTCAGTTTGATGATGATATACCAAGTAAAACTGGAGACAAGCTCAAATATATTTAGTATAAAATGATAGAACTGGATGTAACCCTCTTATGTGTTATATGTACAACCTTTGTTCACATTTGCAACATTTGAATTTCTTTATAGAGCATCATAGTGTTTTGAAAGTAAAAAAATACAGATTCAAAATTACATTTTATGTTGGACTAAAGGACTAAACAAGACACAAAAAGACAAAAAAAAGACAAAATGACCAAAAAAAAACACACACAAAAAGACACAAAATGACTAAAAAAAAGATACAAAATGACAAAAAAAAAAGACACAAAATTACCAAAAAAGGCACAACAACAGACACGAAGAGACATGAAAAGGATTCAAAAATGGACATAATAGCCCAAGACTCCATAAAGTTTACCCTTTGGAGTTTGGGGATATTATGTCCATTTTTGACTCCTTTTCATTCTGTATAAACCACTTAAAAAGTGTTCACCATGCCATGTTGGTATTGTTTTCAGCTCAACCTCACCTATATGACCTGATTATTATTTTTTTCATTTTGACTTGCTGGATCAACATTTTCAACACACAAAGACACACCAAAAACACAAACAAAACACACACACACACACAAAATTGCACAATTTTTTTTTTTACAAAAAACACCCAAAAAAATACAAAAAGCACACTTAAAACACACAAATAATGACAAAAACACACAGAAAACACAGAAAAACACACATATAATGACAAAATCACACATAAAACACACACAAAAACACACAAATAATGACAAAAACACAAAAAACACAGAAAAACAAAAACACACAAATAATGACAAAAACACACAAATAATGACAAAAACACAAAAAACACAGAAAAACACACAAAAAACACACATACAACACACACAAAAACACACAAATAATGACAAAAACACACAAAAAACACACAAATAATGACAAAAACACACATAAAACACACAAATACACACAAATAATGACAAAAACACACAAAACACCCATAAAAAACAAAAACACAAATAATTACAAAAAAACACAAAAGCACATAAAAACACACAAAAGCACATAAAAAACACAAAAACACACACAAATTGACAAAAATCACACAAAAAACATTAAAGACAAAATATTGCATTAAAAATCCAAAAACCTTTGCTGAAAAAGGTTCGATGCACTAAATTGGACATGGAAACTTCTAATAAAGCTGCCAGCAGGGCTCCATGCTGCTTCGTTTTTACGTTGTGACGTCATGAAGAAGTCTTGCGCCGGTGCTTTCGTGGACTCCAGAGGGTTTTAACTATGATGCTCTCAGTATACGGACGTCACTGATAAATGTGCTCATGAGTGTATATAAGGTTATTTAAATACAAAAAAGAATCTAGGATATGTTTTTCCCCTGGATGATACTGTAAGTTTCATCATTTGAAAAGTGCTTTTATTTAATTTTGATGTACACACTGGAAATTCATTAATCTTTCTTTTCCATCTATCTGTTCTTCCACCCCTGCCTCATCCATTATTCAGGTTTCCTTTCTGCTTTATCTATCTCTAACATAAACTGACTCCACTTGAGCTGTAAACAGATACATGTTACCTCCCCGTGCATCTATTTACACACGTTTTCATCATCATGTCCTTTTTTTAAAGGAATGCATTTGTTTTATTTTTTCCACTCCATTACAGAGCGAGATAAGTTGACTGTCTCATCCATTTACACAGCAATTACAGCTACTTGGACCAGAATCCTGCCGCTGCTTATGCTATTACCTGCTTTCTTACGCTTATCATTACATCTGATATTAAACACAAACCAATATGAAATAGGCCTATATCGCAGTGCCAACACTGGGGAAAGCCAGCTCGGCGGCAAACTGGGAAGCAAGTAGAAAATCTTTCTGAATACATTACAGATGGAAATGAAAACAACCCTAATCTTTTTCTCAGGAAATTGAACAGGAATCCGCTTGAACTTCCAGCACACTTCTTTCCTGCTCTTGTGTGACATGCAAAGTATTCAATATGCAATTCAATTAGGAAGTCGAACATTAGTAAGGTTATTCACTTTTTTGACAACTAAGGAGGAGATAGAAAATTCCAACCACTGAATGGTGGTTGCACTGTAAAAACTGAAATTTAGGTCAGATTAAATATCTTAGATCAAGGGGATATATGCTTATTTTTTGTCTGATAAGATAGTTCTTCTTAGCATCTTTTATGTTTGACTGTTTCACTTGTTTTAAGTGTGTTGGTTCATAATTATCTAAATAAGATGTTACAGCTCGTTACTGAGATTTTACGACCCATACTGAGTAAATAGCCTACATGCTTGAAACTAGAATGTCAAAAAATACAAAGCTGTTTCATCAACACTTACAAGTATAAAACTGCTATTTCAAAGTCATAATTTCTTATTTCAAGCATAAGAAATCATAACTTTGACATAATTTGACCTCTTCACATACTTAAAACAAGCAGCCAGATGGAATCAATTGTTTTATTATCAATGAAACAATAGAAGTGTGTATTGTTGTGTAGTATGTATGCAATTAACTAGTACATTGGTACATAGCTGTAAATTGACACTTGATATTTAAACATTTAACATGAAACATTTAACAACAACAATTAAAAAAAATCACTTCTTATTAGTTAGAATACACTATTTCTAAGGTATTTTTGGGTTCATTAAGATTAGATATTTTTACTTGTTTTGGAAAGTCTTGACAAGTCAAATTTTCTTGTTCCATTGGCAGATAATTTTGCTATTTTTAAGCAAAATACACCTCATTTTTGTACTTTCTTTCTTCTTTTTCAGAGGTGGCGTTTTACAGTGTGGTTGAGTTTTAGGTAAGAGGAGTAAGATTGCTAATATTTAGGGTAAGAATATCAGGATAAACATGCAGAGGAGGGCGGGTCATGCCTTGGTAGGAAAAAGTAATACACCCATGGTCAGTAGGCTTTTTATAGGTTGCCTTTCTAACTTGTCTTGTCACATGAAAGAAACCAGTAATGACACAAAACACAACTGCTCTTGTAAAGTGATCAAGTATTTTGGAGTCTTGTTCACCAGCAGGATGGCGTGTGAGATGGACAGACGTTTGGTTCGTCACCAGAATTGATGCAGTTTCTGTACTGGACAGTTGTAGTGAGAAAGGAGCAAAGCCCTCGATTTACACGTCCAACTGTATGGACACGGTATCTGGTAAGGATGCCTCCTGGGCGCCTCCTGTTAGGAGTGCTCTGGGCACGTCTACCTGGTAAGAGGCCCTGGGGTCGACCCAGAACATGCTGGAGAGATGATTTATTTCATCTGGCCTGGGAACACCCCAGGCTTCCCCAGGAAGAGCTGGAAAAAGTCACTGGGGAAGGGGATGTGTGAAATACCTTGCTTACCCAGGCAATCCGGCCTTGGATGGGCAGATAAAAAATGGATGGATGGATGGATGGATGGATGGATGGATGGACGGATGGGTAGGTAGAGTGGATGGATGGATGGATGGATGGATGGATGGACAGATGGACGGATGGAATGGATGAATGGGTAGGTAGAGTAGATGGATGGATGGATGGATGGATGGATGGATAGAGTAGATAGATGGGTTGGTAGGATAGATGGGTTGGTAGGATAGATAGATAGATAGATAGATAGATAGATAGATAGATAGATAGATAGATAGATAGATAGATAGATAGATAGATAGATAGATAGATAGATAGATAGATGGGATGGATGGAC